>NW_009701095.1:24733-57033 GCF_000703405.1 Apaloderma vittatum
CTCGCAGGTATTCCATCAACAACTGAATTCTTCTGGGCAGTGAAGAGTTCAGGAGCTTTTCAGATTTACAGACATACACAGAGCAACCCTCACCTGAACAATCTCTTGTAGCAACATAGCTTTTTGGGTTTGGGATTTTTTAAAAGAAAACAACAAACAAACAACAACAAACACCACACAAATAAAAACATATTACAGGCAGACTTTTATGTATATTATTTTTACAATTCTGTTATCGATGATGGGAAAGATGTTTAAGAATACGCTCATTTCTCTTCATCAAAAATCAAGCTTTTAGTCTGCTGCAAAATAAGAATACTTGACAGGAACGTATGGTTTACTAAATGACACATCCACGACATGAGGAAAGGAATTATTTGGCAGTTATAGGTATATTTACCCCAGAAAGCCAAATGCATCTTGCCAGACCATCCATCATCATTTCTCTACTTGTTCACAGTGCAGAGATTGGTTTTTCTATTGCTCCATCTCTAGGCAAATAAAAATATCCCTTCCAGTAAAATAACTCAAAAAATCCTGAAGATTGGAAGTCATACTTTAAATGGCATAAACTACATTAGCCCCTTGTCATCTTTTGCAAAGTACGTACTCCAGTTCTGTAATACGAGCATTAATGCTACTAAGCTATGTAAAAATTAAATTTTATATTTTAAACTGTTTGGTTGAAACAAAGATACATAATGAACCACATTCTATCATTTATCAGCTGATACAGAACTATTCCTGGCACTGGGGATAAACAAGCCAACCATTACCTGTTTAATAACCTGTGATTCTGTTTGTGAACATACTTTATCCTTTATTCACAAAAATATTCACACATCAAATTAATTCTGGTTCATGATACATTACACAAATTAAATATATAGCACATATACACATATACAGAGGTGATTGTTTTAATATTCCTCTATACAACTATTTAACTACTCGTACATGAATGAAATGTTAAAACATAATATAACTTTAAATTAGCAAATTCTGCTTTAATTAGCCTTTCTGGTAACTTCTAGTGGTTTAACATTGCATAAATATTGTTCCACAGGGCTGTTTCTGAAAACTGGCAAAGCTTGACTGATTAAATTTCCCATAAAACCTCCCAGTATCAATTAAGTAGAGAAAAATATGTTCAAGTCATTTAAAGTGAGAAAGCGCTAAGAGTGTTACTTCATCTGACCTCCAGTGACTTAAAAAACACTCATGTCTTCTGCAACCATGCAAGTCCATAATTTCCAATAGCTACACAGCTTTAAATCATAAAAATCTTAGAAAAGAAAAACCACACAGAAAGGTCAAAAAGAGTATCTGATCCACAGCACCACTCATATGTGTTACTGATGGGGAACTTGTAAAGAGGCAACAAGTTTCTCAAGAATAAAGAGTTAACAGATTCTGTATGAATCTCTGCAAAATCACAGGAGGGTTGAGGGTGGAAGAGACCTCAGGAGGTCATTTGCTCCGAACCTCTGCTGAAGCAGGGCCACCTAGAGCTGGCTGCCCAAGACCATATCCAGACAGCTTCGGAATATCTCCAGGGATGGAGACTCCAGAACATCCCCAAGCAACCTGTGCCAGTGCTCCAACATTCTCACAGTGAAAAAGTGTTGCCTGATGCTCAGATGGAACCTTCTGTTCATGCCTGTTACCTCTGCTCCTCTCACTGGCCACCACCGAAAAACAGCCTGACGCTGCTCTCCTTTCAGATACTTCTGTACACTGACAAGATTCCCCTGAGCCATCTCCCAGGCTGAACAGTCCCAGCTCTCTCAGTCTTTCCTCATATACAAGATGCCTCGAGTCCCCTTCTCTGAACTCTCCCCAGTACGTCCATGCCTCTTGTACTGGGGAGCTCAGAACTGCACCCAGCACTCCAGGTGTGGTCTCACCAGTGCTGAATAAAGGGGAAGGATCACCTCCCTTGACCTGCTGGCAATGCTTTGCCTGTTGCAGCCCAGGGCGTATCATCAGTTTTCTTCGGGGCAAGGGCACATTGCAGCTTTAAATTCAACTCGGTGTCCACCAGGACTCACAGGTCCTTTTCTGCCAAGCTGCTCCCCAGCCGATCGGCTCCAGCCTGTGCTGGGGTTGTTCCTCTTGAGGTGCAGGACTTGGCACTTCTCCTCGACAGACTTCATAAGGTGACTGCCAACCTTGCTTCTCCGATCTCTCTTCACCTCTCTCAAAAATTACCCTCACCTGGGGATTTCTTGTTGCTTACAATGAAAATGCTCACCTAGCAGAACAGGGGATGGAGTGAGGAGAGCTCAGGCATACAGCTAATCCATGTGCCTGGTTACCTTCTGAGAATCAGCTCTTCCAAATTTATCTTCAGTTTATCTTCAATTTCCTTCTAAAAACTGCTAAAGGTATTTGCAGTCAGGTTATTGCATGCTTATTGTAATTTTTTTAATAATCTGATACCTTAGAGTTTTTCATGGACATTGTCTCCTAAACACATATCTAAAGCAACAGAATATTAAATAATGGGAACCAGAATAGGACCAAAAAACCCCAGACATTAACTTTGACCACTAGCATCATGGTAGAGCACTTGCTAAGGTAATCCACAGAACACTATGGGAAGGGGGAAGCAATATCTTTATGTGCACAGCTACAGAGGAGCAGAAAACTATAAAATACATTCTGACAAAATACACTAACGAGCCACATTTAAGAATAGTCTCTGTTTCGCACCCACAGGCAGTGTGTGCAAGTATTTGAAACCTGTGTGCTTTTTTTAACCTGGATGCCTGGAGCAAGAACACAAGAGTCAGTCCTAAACATACACACATATTCTAATGTCCATTTTAAAATACAGTACTTAGAATTTTCTTTGTTAAACTAAACAGTTACATGATGCCAAGCAACTATGAAAATAGTGAAATAAATGATCTGTTCCCTAATACTTCAAGGCATGATCCATGCCAAAAAGGCTGTGGTACATGAATGATGTAATCAACCAGGATAACCAAAACTCTATGGGAAAGTAAACTCTGTGACTAATTAGTTTTCAATTGGTTTGATATAAACTTTATCTCAATTTTGCTATGTTTAGTGATTTACAGGCACTTCAGTTGTTACGGTGATACTGTATGAACAAAAGGATTCAGAGAAAAACACACATGTATGTTGCATCAGAGGTAACTCAGAAGTTCTTTCGTGCCAAAGAACAACGAGGACACTTACATGCAACTCATTATCTCCACAACAGGGCATAACTTATGTATCAGAGTCTCAAATATCTTAGTTGAGTTCTTGTAGTTTTAGACTTCTTTCAGAGGCTACTAATCATGTAATCCATTAAGCAAGCTAGATATCAGATGCTGATCTCAAATACTATTTAATTCTTGAGGCAATTTAAGGAACTAAAATTCCTAGTGATTTACTGAGCTGTGCTCCTATTTCCTTCTCAAATCTAACACAGTACCTGCTTCTAGGAGTTCACATGTCCATCTTTTTTATATATCCTTTATAAATATCTTCTTTTTTCAAATTTTAAATATGGGTTTAATATAGTTCTGAGTCTAGACTCATCATAGGCAGCTCTTTCATTACTGTTCCACTTCATAACTTTTTCATAACACTTACACACAACATCAAAACCTTATATTCTTCTGCAAGCAACTAAGCCCAGGAAACTGCATTGCCTCCAAGCTTCCTTTGTACCACAAGTATTTTCTTCTTTTGATAGCACTGCATTAGGAAGACCATGCTATTCGAAGTAGTCAGAGAGGTAATATATTACCTGAGACTCAGTTCTGATCATAGAACCATAGAACCATAGAATCATAGAATGGCCTAGGCTGGAAGGGGCCTTAGAGATCATTTAATCCAACCTCCCTGTCATGGGCAGGGACGCCTCTCAACTAGATCAGGCAACACATGGGGAAGACTGGGCACAGAGGGAAAAAGATTTTTAACTGGCAATCCTTGCTTCCAAATCTGTTAGTAGATTTACGAACAGTTTTCTCAGGCATTTACTATTGTTTCTGCATCCAGCGAAGGTATAGATTACAAATTAAAGTGATGGCCCAATTTTACTGCTCCTTTCCCTAGCATAAAGTAGTGGTATTTCTACTCTATACAGAAAGCATTGGTCTAAATTTACAGCATTTTTGCAACTCATTTGCAAAACACACACCATATTTTGAACCTCTCTTCTGAAAAGCAGTATCTCGTCCTTGAGTGGGCTGAAGATTTTAGTTTTCATGTCCTCTGTTAATTAAGCACTAATGAAAGTAAGTAGTAAAAAGCCAGATTTTGAGAGCTATTCAGGAGCAATCACACTTTGAACAGTTGATTAATGAAGCATTAATAATCTCTTTTAGTATAAAGCAGTGAGCGGAAAAAAAGAAAGAAATGTAAGCAGAACCAGTAAATACAACTACGTAGTTACACATACATAATGAAATGACAGTTTTGAGCATTGAAAACCAGGAAAAGGCTTGAAAAGACATCTAAAAATATTTAAATGTCAGGCTTCAAATAAAGATAAATCTCCAGTGACTTCCTACATGGTAGTCTAACAAAGTCACTGGAGTGGTACAATTGTGAAGCATATATGAATTGTGAAGGCACAGGTGGTACAATTGTGAAACGTAACTCTTAGAACTTGGTCAGCACAGAGGATGTACACAGAAAAGGTCATCATGTAGTCTTTCTGTCATGTTAGCCATTAGAGGATTAGCTGCAAGTATTTATCTGCCACTACAACAGTTTCTCATCTCAACTTTGTCATGTTTCTCCTCTTCACTTTATGCCCATTAAGTCTGATTAATGTTACTAACTTGCTTTTTCTGTATATTATCAATCTCCCTTCACTCAGACTACTTATCCATCTTAATCACAGGAATCCAGTACGAGTCCCTGCCATCTCCTGGCAGAGACACCACCCAGGCCATAGGGACTAAGCAGTGACATGCAGCCTGGTCCAGCGATAGAGCAGCCACTCCAGCAGCAGCAGTGGCAAGCACATTGGGCACTCAGGGAGAAGCAGGTAACCCCTGCAGTGTCAGGGTACCTGCAAGCAGGTTTAAAGAAAAAGTTCTGCTTCGCTGTTAGCATCTTGCTCTTCTCGTTCGTGTGCCTTAAATTAGAAGAAGAGGAGAGCGCACTGACCAAAGGACAGGCTGAATGTCTGTGCACACACAGAACACACACAACCACTGGGCTCATCATCTCGTTGGTTTTATGTTTCAGTCAACCACAAATGTTTGCATGAAGAGTTTCAGGTCATGTTAAACCATTAAGCAAGCCCAACATTTATAGCGCTTTCCTACAGGATAACTGTAGGAAAGCACTGACAGGCTTAAAGGGGACAAAACTTGAAACAACACTACTATTGCAAGTTTGTCCAAAAGGTGCAGCCTAGTGATCTCATTACAAAGAGACAGGTGCACTGGCAGAACCTGCCTTTTCTGCCTCTCTTTCCTTGCATAGAGAAAAAAAACCCACAACATCACACATAACAAGGCATGTGTAAAAATATAGGCAACAAACACATTAAGATGACAAAAACACAGTACTCACATACATAAAACATATTAAAAGATAAAGGCATCTGTAACAAGGTGCTTGTCTCGGTTTTGTTACTTTTATTGTTTACATTCAGCTAGTCAGATAATTTTACTCTTTTACAGTGGCCTTTTTAAAAAGATACTAACAGCTGTTAGAGAGAGATCTTGCTACATAAACTCACAATAGCCTCAGCTCCTGAGAGCCTGTCAAGCTAAAGCAGGCAGACCAAGAAAGAGAAAAGAAACATGGGCATCAAAAAGTGAACAGAGTAGCTCAACATGAGATAATAAACGCAAGCTGGCCGAAAAAATGAGGCAGCCCTCACCCACAGGCTCACCTGCTACGCTGCCTTGGTTGAGAATGACAGCAAGGTCTCTATAGAATGAAGACTTTGAAGTTAGCACACTCAAGCCTATCACAGGCCAAAACAGAGGCAAGTTTCTAACACCTACTCAAGCCACCAGTCAAGCATCAGAAAGAGCTCAGTTTGTAAAATCAAGTTTCAAGGGTCCTTATACATATAATAGATGTGTTCCAGCTCCATACAGGTCAATGAGATTATTTCCACTGATATCAAAAGCCTGTGGACTATGCCCATTATCGAAAAGTAGGCTTTCCAGTGGAGGAGCTGAAGGTCAGCTCTGTTTACTCTGCTAGCTAACGAACTGCCATCAGCAATTACAATGTAGGAATTGCCCACACCAATCTCCAACATTTAGCTTAACAATATAGGCTCAAAGCGACATGATACTGACAGCAGAATACCATTGTATTTTTGCTTGCAGTACACAACATGGCAGAAAATAATTTGGCAGTAGACTGCATAGCTTATTTGTCATTGATAGTTTTATGTCAAGTATGTCCTAGACTAGTATTTGTGATAATTGGCAAAACCAACTATTCCAACTATCAGTACATGCAAAGAGGAGCACAGAGAGACAGTGGGAGGTAGGGGAAGCCTGGACAACACCCTGCCCCAGCTCTGCCTAGGCCCATCACAGGAGCCATGGGCTTATCAACAGTCCATCTCCACAAGCCCAGAGAAGGACAGAGGAAGAAGCACAGGCAGGAATCCAAATTACATGGATACCAGGTCCAGGGTGCCCACTCTGCCCCAGGGCTATCCTGGGAGAGCCACCACCCCCAGTATCCAGGTGTGAAACCCAAGATGAAGCAAGGGGAGGCAGTTCTCCAGGGTGCCTTTTGGATGGAGGCAGTCACTGCCTAGGGGTACAGTATACATTATGAGGTACAGGGGAAGAGGATTGCGTGCATGTATGTAGCATATACGCAAGTTGATGTGTGTGCAGCACATTCTCAGCCCTGTTACTGGCTGGACCTGGGGACATGGAGCTGCCTCTTCTTTATCAGGCTGATGGATTAGTCTCTCACTATCAATTAGCAATTTCCATGTAGCAGTTTAGATGCAGTACACTCTTATCCCTTTCTGCTCCCTGACCACAACATCTGTGCAAACATTTTTATTTCTACAAAGCTTGTTGACCTTTTATGATTAGTACTTCCTTCATAGCCTGTATATACAAAACAGTATACTGTCAGCTGATGCTCGGTCAAATCTGTGCTTTTAGAAATAAACAATAGTAGCTCAATGAAGATCTGCAGATTTAGCTCTTGCAAAAGGCAAAGCTATTCAGAAAGATGTTTATGAAGGAAGTGATGTGCAAAACTTCACCAGGGCCCTAGAACAAAAGAAATTTAAGATGACAAGAACATTGCCATTACTTCAACAACCAAGTAGGTGAAGATGCTTAAGCATCCTGTTGTGATTTCGCATGAACTGACCACAGAGGATGAAGCGTGAAACGTGCTAAACAACCTGGATCCATTTGGCCTGGATCTCTCTGTAGGCACTGCTAGATACACTTCTGCTTCAAAAAGTCAGAAAGGAATCAGAGCTAACTTAAAAATTTAGAGCTGTCTTGAAAAAAACCATCAGCCTGTACTCTTCAGATTAGGATTTCAATGGCTTTTCTCTGGCACTCCATCCATTCAGAAACTTTAGGTCATATAATTACAGACCACAAATACCAGCACATTTGCTCCAATCAGCAATCACACAAAGGACAAAACACAATTTAACTAGATCTCAGATTTCATGAAACTAATCTCTGGGTTTAAATTCTCTAAATACCAGAAAAAATTTGACTGAAATAAGAGCAGGACTTCACTCTTCTTGGTTTCTCTCCTAACTAACAGTAAACAAGATTAGTCAAAAACATTATATAAAGACAGAAAAAAAAAGCCAATTCACAGCAAAATTTCAGAAGAAATTGGGCCAACATATGCTTCCATAGCCACAAAGAGCATGAAAGATGTTCGTACCATTGAACAATTGCCTAATAATACTTCTGGCTAAAAATACTTTGGCAAAATAAATGTGGCTGTCTTCAGAGAAATGCAAATGTTTAAATCCATGTGCAATAGTGCAGCAGCATGCAGAGCAAAAAGTCTGTGACTGATTGAGAAAAATGTAAGTGACAAGCTTTCTGAAAGAAAGAGAGCCTTTCATGAAATGCTTAGCCATATATAAGAACTTTTAAAAAAACCCACATAACACGTGACAGAGTCATACGCAGTGCTTTGTTTCTCTCTAAAGGTAAAAAGCTTTCAAAGGACAAAAATAACACAATTGTTCTTTGTTTTCCAGTCAAACACAATACATGCAAAACAAAGGTGGTAAATATCTATATGGAGATCAGGAACTCACAGCAAATCATTCAGTGCAATTATACTTTTAAGTTGGTGAGTTATTCTCCCACTTCTCACAAAAATCTTTTTTTCTCATTCACTCTTTTATTTTCATTAGTAATTATCATTTTCCAGGACGGTGAGAACAACTTCTGTGCTGAATACATAATGCAGACTCTCTTCATTGTTTTAAACCACAGTCATTTTACATTACAAAATCCTTTTCCAACAGACTGATAATGTTGCACACAACAGCATGATTTTTCCTGCATGAACAAAAGCATGGTCCATAAATGATCTAATGATCCTGGAAACTGTATTTTAAGGAGTCTCTCTCAACTGTGAATTAGTCAACAAGCCATAAAGAAATCTTTTCTAAAGTTAGAACATCATGAAACTGATGCAAGAATTCTCAGCAGACTATGTACAAATATCTTCTTCAGAGAATTTTGCATGATATTAAACTCCAACCCTCAGCTTCAGTTATTTCAAGGGACTACACAGTTTTATGAGGAATATACCAGAAGCAAGCTCTTTTCATATGAAACTTTTGCCCAATATAATCACATTTTTTAAAGAAGACCACAAAGTGCCAGAGGTGCCTCATGACAATGACTAAAGCATGAAGCTGCCAGAATTCCTTTTCCAGATTGAGTTACTTCTTTAGTCTCTCTCATCTTTACGGCTATTCTCTCTCCCTCCACAGCATATTAACAGACATGACTTATAACCTGTCTTAATCCCTTTCACCACAATACACTTTTAGCTATTCTTATCCTCATACTACTTACTAGCCGTGAAGAAAGCTGTAAATATGGAATTTCTAAAGTTCCAGTGTGTCAGAGACTGTATTTTTTCTTAAAATGGAATGCCTCAGTGGGTCACACTACCTCCATAGTGACCTAGGTATCATTATGAATTTTTAGAGAAAGGTAAGATAACATACCAGAGAAAAAAATCTTCCAATCACTGAAGTAGCCTTCAGCCTTCATCAATTTCCCAGTGAATTACTGAAGCTACCAAAAATTTCCATTCCATGGGTGTTTACTTAGTCAAGAACAAGTGTCACTCAAAAGTACGAAGAACTGTAACAGCATCAAGGCTACTCTGGAAATACCGCCTAAAAAAAGTACAGGAAAGAAAAATAGGATTCCATTTCTTCATCATCATACACAGTATAGCTGAGATATAAAGGCACTGTTTTTTATTTCATTAGAGAAGTACTGAAGTGCTGATGTTGCTAGGAAAAAGAAACAACAGAAGTCTGTTCCCCTTCTCAGAAAATTCATTGTTTTACTACAGCCAGATGGCAAAAATAATAATCTTCATTACTAAAAAAAAATGTTTTACATTTTCAGAATCATTCATAAATCAACATTTCTGAACAGGGAACTAACACATTATATCAAGACTTAGTGACAATTTTCTAAAACTCCATAAATATTTTTATAAGTAGCCACAGGTGAATATTCTCAAAACACCTCAATCTTACAAAAGCAGAAGCAGATTTACATTGAAGAGTAGCTTTTAAAATGATGTGCACTTCACTTGACAATATGAGACGAAAACCACAGCCTAGAATTCATGGAGTGGTAGCACTCACTTGCATGAAGAACAATGACGAATCACTAGTATTCTGTATCACTATGAGGAAACTAACCAACACAGATATCACTATTGGAAAAAACACATAAAGCTTCACAGCTACATCTATTTCCTGGCAAGCTGCATCTACTTTTTGGCCTTGGTTGCTAGGCTTTCAGGTTAGGTTTCAAGTAGGGGTAAAGCCTATAGGCGTAGAGGCTAAAAGAACAGAATACTTGAATTTCTAACCATTGCTTTACTTAAGGTAGGGAGGCTGCAGACTGATCAAAAAAAATAAAAAATACAACCAACCAAAAATAACCCCAAAACCACATCCACTCAAAAAACTCCAAACAAAAAAAAAATCTGTTGCTTTGAGAACATCACAGCTCCAATGAAATGTTCAAAAAGTATAAGGTTATTAGGGCCCAATACATGTTTTTCACACTGCAGTCTGAAAGGTATTTACAATGGAAACCTATTCAGTTTAAGTATCAGAAACAGAAATGTGGTTATTTATAAACAACAAGCTGTAACTATTTAATTAGAAAACAAGTTCCTATAGCTAGAGAAAAGTTACCCAGATTTTGTCAGGTAGCTCCAGCTTAGTAAACACCTACTCTGTAGGCAACTGCAAACATAAATTGCCTCTTATTTTCACGTTTAAAGTACAATTGGAGTTTGCAGAAAGATGACTAAGAACTAGAAGTTAAATGGGGAAAAAAGCAAAGATAAATATAAAAAGGGCCCTAAACAAAAAAAAATCTAAACAAAGAGTAGCAAAACTAGTTTAATGAGGATTTCCCTGTCTTGGTTGCCTCTGTCAACTGTGGAATTAACAGCATATGATTTACAAGCTAATTTCTATAATAAGTAACAGGATACTGTTGCTTTCCTAGCCATAGTATTTCAGCAAAATATTTGTTCTCTTTAGGAGAAACATACACCTACATCCTCACACTTGTAGGTATCTGTAAAGGGCAATAAGCAATATCAACTTCCTAAAAGCCGCTGGTATATTACAGAATCACAGAATGTCAGGGGTTGGAAGGAACCTTGAAAGATCCTCTAGTCCAACCCCCCTGCCAGAGCAGGATCACCATTGACAACATCAGTAATTTCTCAGAATCCCTCAAAGTTCTCATCTCAGTCGCCATATATAATTCTGATAATGCTGAAAAGTTACATTTTATTAAAACAAAAATGAACTGTTCCAGCCATGTGGAACCCATAACCAGGTATCATTCTTTCTCCTTTCCCCTAGGGCCCAGGATGGAACAGTCTGATTCTGTCCACTGCAGAGACAAGATGCTGACATACAGTTCTATTCCAAATCCAGAGATTTCTTCTAGCATAGCAGTCTCCATAATTCTTAGATATTTGAATAAACCCTCACTGAACAGTTGTATGGCTGAATTTGAATTCAACAAACGTATGCACATACAAACCTGAAACAGGTGTGACTGAGAGTCTCTACTGTTAATTCATGGGAATTCAAGCCTGGCCTTTAAAGACCTGTGATAGAGCCTTACCATCAAGCAGACAGGATTGAGTTTTATGCAGTTAATGAATCTGGGCAGTTGGTACATCAAAGCATTCCCCCCTCCCTAAGCATTCCTTCCACGAGCAGCTACTGAGAAAGTTATTTCAGAGATTAGAGCCATGCATTACTGAAGACACCATTACCTGATAACACAGCCATTAACAAGTCTTACTGCTAATTACTCTTGACATTAGAAAACAGTGGTCTAAGGCTAAAAGTTTCAAGAGGAAGGTATCAGCAAAAATGACTGTCATCTTGTATTAAGCATACAAGAAATGGAAAAGTTTCACAGAATTTCACAGAGTTTGGACCCTGTGACAGGATTCCAGTAGTGGCCTTTTTACACACTCTAGAGCTTAATAGCAAATAACTTATCTCCTTGCCATAGAATTTTAAAGATTAGTTCATAAACTCACCTAAAGGAACTGCATATAGACTGTTTTCTAGGATTGTGTATATAATCGTAACTTCATATCCTAGAATAAAGACTTCTAAAGAGAAATTATATTAAGAAGTACTTAATTTGATGGTGCATAATGCAGTAACAGCTGCGCTGAATGGGAGTCTTTTGGGTGACTTCTATAGGCTCTGGAACAGATCCTTAATTGTTTAGCTGTTATCATTTCAACTTTTATTCAACATGGCATTGCTATGGGCCAAGCATATTAGGAACACATATATGGAACTATATTACAAGATAAATGGACACAAACAATGACCACAGATAAGTGTGCAATTCAAAACACGTAAAACCAGCAACAGGATCGCGCCTTCTCAAGAAGAGTCAACTACAATATGCAATAATTAAGAGTAGGGGGGGGGAATCTTTAAATTCCTGTTTCTACAATATAGTCAATACTATACAGTCAGAATCACACACTCTAAGCTTACTCTTAGAGTGAAAGCCTGTGTGAGCTAAATTTGTGAATTTGAAATACAAGGGCACATTTTTTATTTTTTTAGAGCAGTTCTAAAATGGTGATGTTGTTATGAAAGAGAAACAACAGAAGCTTACTCCACTTGTCAGAAAATTCAAGTGATCTACTACAGCCAGATGGCACTCTGAAGTGTGAAGAACTTGTAAGAGTATCAAGGCCACCTCTTGCAAATATCACTTATAAAGAGTAGAGGAAAGGAAACAAAGGATTCCATTTCTTTATCATCGGACACAGAATAGCTGAGATAGAAGGGCACATTTTTTATTTCAGAAATAAAGTTCCATTTAGCAATAATTTGGTACAAAACACTATCAAAAAAAGTATTTGAGAAAGGCAAATGCTATTCTGTGCAACACTGAGGTTTATAACTGCTTTTTGGAGGAAAAAAAAAATCAGAATTGAAAAATTCCTATCTGACTCCATCACATACTCTGAAACTAAAAAGGAACATTTATTTGAGAGAAGGGAAAGGAAAAAAAAAAAGAGAGAGACTCCAATGTGGTTTTAATTTTTTTTTTTTCTTCCCCCTAATCTGATTTTTATCCTTAGTTTCCAGGATTCCCCCTCTGCTCTTTTTCTCCCCCCCTCCCCCCTTTTGATTTTATGGCAGTTCTGGCTCTCTTGTTCTTTTCGCACAAGTTATCCATATATTGGTACATCCATTCCTCAAAGTGCCCCAGAAACATCCATTCTGCAGGGAACGAATAAAACTGACATTTTAATAGCCCAGCACCAGTCCCGTAAGACAGATTTGACATGGCTTTGCACCTAGAGTATTCATTTGCTTCCAGGCATTATCAGCATGAAACACACTGGCCTGATCTATTTGCCTGTCCCAGCCCTTTTTAAAAGCTACAAATGAACATGAGCAGATAATAACGGACCTAATCAGTCTCTAGGATTTTAACACGGGTCACAAATCCCTAATATCCGTATTTTCAACATAAGATATAGACCACAAGAATTTGGTGGAGTAAACGGACTGGGTCAATCTTGTCTCTAGAGGGCAGTGCGTTTCTGACAACTATGAGACTTTGCAGCCTTAACTTCAGACTTTCTTCAGGGGAGCAAAGAAAATCAGCTAATCTGTGGCCCAGAAATGGTAAAAGAGAAGATGTTTTAATCTTCTCACGAGAAGTGCAAGGAGCCTTGTTTTTTTATTTTCTTCTGAAGCAGAGCATGGTATAAGAAAACTCCTTAAAGACAAAAACAGGATAAGAAAGAAAGGAAAAAGAAAATAAAACCGAATTGAGATGGCAATTGTTACTCCTACTATCCATGCTAGCACTGAAACTGTTTTGGCCAAAATCTCCCCTAAAATTAAAACTTTGGGCAGACACACACCCTGGAAAGTTTCTGCCCCCCATCAGTTACAAGTAAAAGACACATTTCTGTGCATTTGATATATATAAAGTAACAAAAAAAAAACAAACAAAAAAGCATTAGTGGCACCAGTTTGCCATTTTTCTATTTTAATGTCAAAACCATATAAGTAGCAGACCTGCATACCTGTGAAAACAAATACCTCACTGCATTTCAGGTATGTGATCCAGCTGGCACTCATTAGTTGGAAAAAGTCATTCCCTCCTACTGCCTTAAGTTTTCCCTCCTTTTCTTAAAACTAGGCTAGCCATTAATTTCATGAGACAGTAATTCATTTATTTATTTATCTATTTTTACTCCTAAGAGTCTAAGTTTTGTTCACTATGCTGCCAATTTTTATCATTTGACATTCAAGAAATATCGATGCCCTTCAAAACCTGACAGAGCAAGAGAGCTCTTTGTCATCTTTCTAGCAGGGTTACAGGCTCTATTTCATGTGTTCAAAAGGCTGGAACAACCACTGTAAATAAAACTGCAATGCCAGAGAGGGCAGTGGGGTTCTTTTGTATCATCTGACAACATCTTACCCACGTTCCCTCTGCCTGAAAAGCCAAGTCCTCAATTGTCTTTCCAGTCTCTCAACACTTCAAGATTTTACCTTCCCTCATGTATTTTCTCATTCATTCTCTGCAATCTCCAGGCATCTCCCTAATTTCTGAAGATGTCTGCTTGACTCCAGGACAGATGCTGGAACTTGAGAAAGTTTATTAAAGAGCTCTAATCCACAATCTTATTACAGAGGGTTTGATTAAATCTCAAGGCTCTAGCTCAGACATGAGGCACATGACAGAACAAGAGTACTTGAAGATTTTTATGATTCCAGCCATTTTGCTCTTTTTTGATTGATAAAAACTGTTTACTGCCATTGAATAATTTCACTGTCGCAATAAATGAGATTTAGTATAGGCAGCAGTTAATAATCATCATCTGAATGCTTAGTACTTTAAACATGGGAAAAAAACCCAAACCATGTCAAAACCAAAAACACGTACCAAGATTATCAGTACCAACAGCTCTCTTCACATTCTTATTGTTTATTGTCCAAACTCCTAATGGTCATATTACATACATATTGCAAAACAAACCCTAACCTAGTTTGGTACTGCAAAATACAACAAACTTTCCTTCCTAGATCTCATGAAACTTTAAGTCTTTTTCTACTTCTTGCTTCATTTGCAGCTTTTCTCTCAGTTACCACTTTGGCTACACTTTGCCTGGTTTTAGCTTATTATTTGCAAGCTACCTCTTCCCTGCCACATAATTAAGCCCAGTGGACAGCTTCTTTTTCTTTCAACAATTCTTGATTCCAGACCAACAAGTAGCCCTTCAAACCAGGTAAATGCAGTACTATATAGTGAAAGGACATTTCTGTGAGTAATGAAATAAAACAGATCCTGAGAAGACCACACACTGTGGACAGCATAATTTAGTCAATGGCAAACAACAACAAACTATGTAAAAGGTATTGCAAAATGAAACCTAAATGCTTCAAAATAATTTCTCTGCCTGTTCCTAAAAAGATATTTGTCCCAGAAGAAAATTTTATTTTTTAAACTGTAACATGTAAACAGATTGATGCTACGTTAAAGGATCTAATAAGGCATCTTCCTGCACAGTACCAACACGGCTGAGTCTATACCTGGGATGTTCTGCTGGTGTCTTCGCAACTACCAGTGATTTACTCCCTTCCGTTCTTCCAAGTACCCTAACAGCTACTTTTCACCATTGTGGAGAAGAATGGATAAGTCAATACAGAGAGGGCGTTTCTTTCAGCTGCAGCATTTGTGTCTTAACATTTGAATGGAAAAAATTATGACACTGGAAAACACACAAGACAAAAATTGCAGTTCTGCCAGTAGCACTCATTAGGAAGAGAAGTTTTTTAAAAAAATTTCCTCTGATGAAGCAATAACCAAAAAAAGTGCCATGGAAGCACTCAGTGAACACCTGCAACACATACAGGTGCACACACCTGGAAATTCCCATGTTAGAACCCAAATTGGGTTCTCCGAGCATAGCAACATTCCAACTCTTCCCATCCTCACAGAAAGAACTCTATTAAGCGAATCATGAGAACTACTAACAATAGTCATTCAATAGCATGGCTGCATTAGTTCTTCCTCGTAACAGAACTCGAATTCCTCCATTAAACTCAAGGTAGTTCACACCACTCATCAGGCCACCGGTGATTCTGAAATTACTTCCTGCTGGATGATGGACTATAATGCAATGGGCTAATTCAGGCTTTGATGTCTGCTACATCCATAATATTTCCCAGCAGAAAACCAGATCAGTTTCATAGGCAAAAACATATCTCAGACACATCCCTTCATCAGAAAGCAAGTCATAGCTTCATGTTCGATACACTAAACATTCATAATAGTGCAGCCATTAAAAAAAATAATCTTTTTTTTCTATTACCTTTTCCTGAATAAGACTTAAAATTTTATAAGGCTAAATAATGGGCCTGAACTGGAGGAAACTGCTTCCACTGAGACGACTGAGCAACTAAAGGAAACAAACATCAAGATTTTTTAAACATAAAACTGCTCTAAGTTCTCATGATTTCAAAAACTGAAAGTATTCTAGTATAAAATTTTCAGCATCTTCTGTGAAACTTTACAATTTGGATGCTGTATTGAGAAGCGGTCTTTTAAGGTTTTTCTTTTCACATTGCTTGTTCTTTTACGTTACCTCAGCTGTCTTAGCAGAAAATGAGTTTAGAGCTCCACCTACAGGTAAAACCAAAAAGCTCTCCTTGAGAACGTAACTGGCTAATTTTCCCTTGAGGCAAAGAGCAAGTTTAGCGATTGCCACGAGGACAGAGTAGAGAGAGAAAAAAAACACAGTAACTCTAGAGCCACAGGCAGTATGGCTCTACCTACACCACCGCTACCGCACTGTACTTCAGCTAATTACGATCCCAGGTTTATTACCCTAGGTTTGGTGATACACTAACACAGCTACAGACTGCAGCTGGACAACACAGCTTTGTGCACTTACTGGGATGGACATACCTTGGGTATCTCTCAAAGGAATCCTACTGCAGGCCAGTAAGAGCCTCAGATGTTTCCAAAAAGCAGGAGCACAAATGAGGCTTCATTCTTCCTCTACAATGCAGCTGTCCTTTGAACTTTCAGAATGCAGGAAGTCCAGAAAGTGTCAAAATCAAATGGTGTCATTTTACCCTAGACAATATTTTCAGCGGAGAGTGGAACATGTCAATGCTTCTGCTCACCTCAACATTGCAGTGTTTCCATTTGATCAAGTACTGGCTTTGTAATTCCTCAAACTAGACCTATTTCTATTCATCTAATTTATACTCTTATTACCATGCAGCAAATCTGCTTCAGTTCTTTTAATAAAGATGATTAAACGAAGAGCTAAGGAATAATTCAGTACATAACAGTAGCTCAGTTGGAAGAAACAATAAAAATATACTGTTGGATATAGTTGGTGCATGTTTCACAGCTGTGCTGCCCCAAAACATATCTGTAATCTTCTGTTACCCATTTTTTGAACTGTCTGAGGCTATGCTCACCAGGCAAGGCATCGTTCACTCGTGCAAGTGTCTACTGCACAGACCTCAGTAGCTGTTGCAGCTTCAGAGTTCCCAGACTCCATATTTGTCACGAGTGAGATGGCTATCAGCAAAGGTATTAATCCTGCTCATGGGTTTGCTAAGGAAATGCAGTAAGAAAGGACATGTGGCAGCTAGATGCTGCTTTTATTTATGCACTCAAAAACGACATGACATTTTATTATGTTACCCTTTTATTATGCTACCACAAGAGTAGACAAACAAATTTGGGCCCTTGACCAAGACTGGCTAGGCCCTAGCACCATTTGTAAGGTGCTAGAATCTGTGTGCTGAACCTCTTCACCCTCCCAATGTCTGCTCTACTCTCTTGCACCATTTCAGAAAGCAAGTCCAAGCGTACAAGAAAAATATTCAGGTGAAAAGTAAGGCATCTTCATAAGTTCTCTCTCCCTGAACACATTTTATATACAATTCACTGATGCTAAATTGAAAACGGTCATCTAGTTCTTGACATTGTTTCTTTTGTTGAAGTCTTCTGCTTTAGAATAGGGAGTCTCTATAGACTTCCTAACTTATAACTTATAGATTATAACTTCTTAACTTATATAACTTATAGATTATAACTTCTTAACTTATAGACTTAAAAAAAGAACAGAAAAGTGAACTGATGCAGAGAAGACAAAAGGAAGGATGTGGTCCAACACTCAACAAAACAGTACCAAACCAACAGGAGTCTTCAACTAGCCACAGATTGAGATTGGACAGAAGAATTTTTAAAAGGTATAATTTAAAATTGCAGGGAGTCTCTAAACTTATAGACTTAAAAAAAGAACAGAAAAGTGAACTGATGCAGAGAAGACAAAAGGAAGGATGTGGTCCAACACTCAACAAAACAGTACCAAACCAACAGGAGTCTTCAACTAGCCACAGATTGAGATTGGACAGAAGAATTTTTAAAAGGTATAATTTAAAATTGCAGTGGCAGGTGATGAAAGCACCATGCTGAAAATAATGAGACTGAGAATCAATGCTCGCTTTTTCAATTCTGTACACCACTGCTCAACTGGCAAAGAGAGGAGAAAGATTTAGACACTCCTCAGCATTCCCAAAGGAAACGTACTTTTGAATGAAAAATATGAGAGTGAAACAGGAAGTGTCTTCTAAGCTAATTCAACTTGTATCTACATGGCTGCTTTAATTTACTTAAGCCAATTAATTAATGAGGTACTCAAAGATAAGTCATCGAGCTGCAGTATCCTAGGGATATACCCGTGGACTTTCAAGATCAAGCAATTTTAACGTTTGAGCATTGTTACTGACTAAATATCACAAAAGGAAGGAACAGTGGAGACTGAAGAAAAAAACTGTAAGACATGATGAAAACTGCTAGAATCTGCGCAGGAAGAACAAAAGTAAGAGTCACAGGAGTGCTCCAAATAACAACTCAGAAAAGTGACCAACATATTGCATGCAAAAAAAGTCTGAGGTGAGGAAAGACCACACCAGCTAGGACAATCTAAAGCAAAAATGCAAAACTGTACATTAGGGGTCTAACAAAGAACAAAAGGAAATTGGACTGAAGTGGCAAGAGGATCAGTGAAAATTTTCATACTGTCACAGCACAATGACCATTGAAGAAAATTATACCTCAAAATAAAAAAGTCAGTAATGAGATTACAGTAAGGACAAAGAAATAGGAGGGAGAGCTGGGGTAGAGTAGCAAAATTGCAATGGAGAACAAGGCAGGAGTGGAAATAGATCATTACGTAAGTAGGATTTAAAAGCTCTAGTTTTAATTTCTGAATTGTAGGATGCCTATATTAACAATTTGGAGACACAACATCTGTCAGTTACAAAATAAATCCTCTGAAAAATTTGGTCTTTCTCACTTTTATCAAGTGATTGATATGAACTAGAGAACCAGAAGCAGCATGTTGCACATGGAGGTGATTCCTTCTTTCCAATCTTTCCTTCTTTTTCACATTTTGTGTACAGTACAAGTCCATCTAATTACTTACAAATTGCTTCCTAAATTACTGCATGCATACTTTGCTGACAGGTAACAGATTAATATTAAGATATTTAAGGGATTTACAGAAAAAATAAACCCCTTACATATCCTGGCATCACAGTTCTTTCTCTCGTGCTAAAATACAAATTAGTGCAGTAACACAGATTCAACATTCTGAAAACAAGTTAGAAGAATTAGTCTCTGAAGTCCTAGAACTGTAGATAATATTCAGCCCCCATGTCAGCAAATGCCTGAAATCATAATCAAACAGCTTTACTACTGCAAGCATGAAACATAATTCAAATATCCTGAAGAGTCAACAAATAGACCTTATCAATTCTGAAGTCAAATTGGGATAACTAAAGCATAGATTTCTCTATTGTTTCATTTCATCTTACAAGTTTCTTTAAATATTATTATTAGACTTTGTGGGGAATGACAAATCCATGCCTTGTTGCTATGTACGGACTTCTGCAAATGTAGTTTTAATTGACAAGTACATCTTGTTCAGCCTCTTTCAAAGTTGAATGACTTCCAAAATAGGCATTTGGCAGTTTTTATTTATGAAGGTAATCACATTATACAAACCATCATTGCTTAAAGGTATGCTTTATTGTACAGATGAACTTCTTCTTCCAAAATCCATACAGAATACTACCTGCTGGGCTTCATTACAGAATCCAAGATTATCATGAAAACAAACAAAAACTAAGTTGTCTTTTCAACCCTACCGAAGCTTTCAACAAAAATGGCAAAGATTTCTTCAGAATATTGTTCGCTCACCTTTTCTCCTCGCCTTGCAAATTTCTGGTCAGTTTATACATTAATCCTGAACCACCAATGTGACACTAAAGGAGTGTGTAATGTCAGTATAAAAACTCTGCAGCATACCAATATAAGTAATGAAACTGCAGCAAACCATAACATGCCATACTGAATAAACACTGCAGATCGTGCCAAAGTATAAACTGCTCCATCTGAGCACAACACAGCAGTCCAGCCGGGTCAACCAGCTGCTCTCGGCTGGATTCACTGGAAGCAGTTCTTTCAGTGGCCAAAACCAACGCCTCCTTCTTATCTCACCCCTCTTCCTTTTCTACTATAAATACTGAAATCACCTGAGACCTTTCCATGCAAAGCAGCTATTCTATACAGGTAAAACATTCTCCCAGACTAGCAGGTCTGGGAAAACCAAATTTGTTCTGAGCAAAGACCATACACATCAAATTGGCAATCATCAAGTTTCATACAGTGAAAAACCATACACAAGAAACAAGAAAGGATAGTGGCCATGAGACTTGATGCTAAAACACCATTTAACAGGGCCTTTCTTCATGGGCTCATCAGTAATTTAAGACACGTCTCATCCCACCAGAGCTTTATGCCTTACTACACTTCAGCACATGCAGTTACTGAATGTTTTACACCGAAACACCAGCAGAGCTACTTTCCCCTAGAAAGAGGAAAGGATTTCCCTCCCATTCCTGTCTGAGAGCTGGTGGCTGGAAATTACTTCTAGCCAGCTCACTGCAATAACAAGGGATGATGTGGTTTAGATGTCAGAACAAACAGCAGACATGCCCAAAAAGCAACTGCCAGTTACAACACAAATCTACCATTTCCATCCATTTGTATCTCGATAGATCCATGTTTGAGTGGTACACCCCAGTTGCACAGCTTATTTGAACACAAAGTCCTTGGTGCAAGCAGTCAACATCACTCATATTCACCTTATATAACCTATTTGTCCACATAGATTACTAAGCAGCACAAAACCTATAGTCCTAATATGGCTAAAAGCAGTGAAAACTGGTTATCAGGAGGCCAACTCCAAAACAGAAATAGAATGTAACCATAAGAACCGTACTGGGAGACCTGCAGAAGATGTATTGAACAAGTTAGCTACTTCAAGCAAGCTTTTATAGCCATATCAGACCTTGTGCCTAAGGCCAGAGATACCCTCATGTTAGAATGTGCGACAGCTGCATAACCCCAAGGTATTTAAAAATTTAAGGGAACATGCTGCTGAGAGATTCTGGATACGTACTGAGCCTGGATACGGATCCTATACACATGTAGCTAACTATGCTCTGTGGGTATTGAGAAAGAGAGAGCCTTCCTACCTGTTAAAACAAGATGTGTAGGCTTTGGTATTTTACACAAGATACAAGCATCAACAGCAGCGGGGATGAGTTAACCTCTCCACAGATGGGATCGGAGCAGCATGCCATGGCTGCATACCTGGGGTGTACCTGATGCGGCACAAGAGCAGAGTTAACAGCATCTGAAAAGTTGTAAGATTTACTCACCATTCACATTGCTCTTCCTAATTCTATTTTATTATTAGAACAATTTTCTTTTATACTGTTTGCTGTCGTGTCTTTCTTTTTGCGATTCAGAAAGATCCCTGCACCTCTCCCACACAGAACAGCAAGCAGCTAAGAAAGAGCACAACTGTGCACAGAATACCAAGCCCATGATCCAGCTTCTTCCAGAGCTTTCTGCTGAAAAACCTGTTGCCAACGTAAGAAATCCTGCACTAGGTACACGTGGAAAAACTACAAACCTACCTCTTCCCAAACATCCCCAAAAATCTCTTCCCAGAAATTACTGATCAGAGACTTCCTGTTTCAGGCTGTTGATACCTTCTGACATTTTCAAGGTGGGAAAATGAAGTAAAGGAATCACACCAGCGTCCCAGAGATCAGCAAGTTGCCATCAACCCCCAGGAAGCAGGCTGCTCCCCTCAGGCAACAAAGACAGCATTACAGATTTGGCATTCTGCTCCCTATACACAGTCGGTCAACACTTTTCTAGCGCTTGAGCTGAGGAGTGAGCATCACGTCCCAGGAGAGCAGGCTCTATTAGGGTAGACTTAATGAGGCTGCACTGTTCAGAACACAAACATTTAGCTTAAAGACTGTTGACAAAGAGCTGTAGTAAATCTAAAAGTGGTCTTGAACCATGCTTCCAATTGATTTGTTTTGCCTCCTGCCTTTTGATATTCAAGTTCCCTCTCTTTTCCTTCCCCCACCCCTTTTCTGGCCTCCTATCTGGTCAAATATTTTCATAGAATCACAGAATGGCCTAGGCTGGAAGGGACTTTGGAGATCATTTAATCCAACCTCCCTGTCATGAGCAGGGACGTCGCTCAGCTAGATCAGGCAACACATGGGGACTGAGCAGGTATCGAACCCGCGACCTTGGTGTTATCAGTGCCACCTTCTAACCAACTGAGCTAATGGGCCCCCATTTCAAGACCTCATTTGAATCTTGTTAACTTCCTAACTTTAGTAACAGTCCATGGCAATGAATCTGATTGTCCAAAGTTACCTAAAGCCTTACACTACGAGCAGTATTTCTTTTTAACATTTTATACTTCACCTTCCTTTGATGTTTCTCTAAAAAAGCAACAGCATATCATCTTTTCTTGTTTATTATCAGATTCTGTCTCTCACTTTTTGTTCTCAGGGGTCCAAAGGAGTTTTTAGAGTGATTAACTTCATCCTCTTGATGATACAGTATTCCTCTTACCCTTTACAGTTGTTAATATAGGTACTCTTTTCACATTCAAGGGGTAGAAACGAAACCGTATTTGAATCTGCAGGGGCTTACTTACCAAATTTCCCTTGAAAAGACTGAGACTCTCCCACTTTCTCTTGACCTTCACACACCATGCCCTTCTACCTACAGCTGGACAAGTAGCTCCTCTAATCAACAGCCCAGAACAGAAAGCTATTCCAGAATGGAGTTGACTTTTTTCATTGTCCTGTATAACCCTTAATATATCCCCTTTCATTTAATGTCCTTTCTAAAATAGGTGAGTATGTTCTCACTCACATCCTCTAACAAAGATAATTACATCTTAAATGGTTTGCATCACTTTCTCCAAAACCCAATCAGTAGCACCAAGGGAGGTAGCTACCATTAAAAATAGTATTCCAGATGAAACTGCATGTGTACTTTTAGAAATTAGCAACACATTCTTTTTTTGGTTCATCCACTGTGACTACTGCCTTTGCTCTATTTTATCTTCTTCCTCAGACAAACTGAGACTCAGACAAGTCAAAAAGCTTCCAGTTTTCGAGAACACGTGAGCAACTAGCAGAAGTCCTTTGCAAAATGCCCATACCGGCATTCAGGTCTAAAAGTTGACACTGTTCATTCATTACAGCACAGAGAGGCATGCGGTTCATCCTCACAAACACACCCCACCCCACCCCTTTTTCACAGTGCATTATTTTGTCTTATACTGATATTTTCAGCTAACACTTCCGTAGCACCTCTCCTTCCAACATCTTCTACATACACACAATGGCACAGCAGACAAAGTCACTATGTGACCACAGGACACAGAAATGTCTTGGTAAGTACACATTTGCTTTATAATTATGAGCTAAGTATATGGAGATATTGAAGTATTTCACATGCTAATTGTACTAAATTATCATATGATTACACAGGTAAATTGACATCTGCAAAGCTGTCTGAATGCCAGGCAAACCCAGAAGCAACATATTGTATAAATTCACATTTTAACAGCATGAAGCTTACTCCCACAGCTCTGCTATTCAGTTATTGTTGCCAGTCAAGTTCTCTGTATTATTTGGTGTGACTCAGGTGCTTATATATATATCAACATTGCTATATCGCTTCATTCTGAAAGCCAAAAAGATTAGCATACGCCTAAACATGTAAAAGAGGATTATAAATTCAAGTAATTATACTCTAGTTACACATCATCAATAAACTATTCAACTCAAATTCCCATCGTCATATTCACCTCCGTATTCATTTTAACTCATCCCTTCTATGCCCTATTACCTATCATCTTCTTCTTGTAAATTCAAGGCATATCATTTTACATATATCTTACATGTTATGAAAATAACGCATAATAGCTTTTATCTGTAAGATGTTTAATCACAGTATTTTGTACTTGGCGTAACACCATTTGTGCCCAAGTCTCAGAGAACTTTAGAGACATCAACGGTGCCACAGGATACTGAAGAAGTAAACAAGCTTCTTGTTTCCTAAAACAATAACCTCATTCAAGCATCATCCCAGAAGGCCTTAAATGCTTCATTTTCAGCCTTTAAGCAACTCCTTACATCTTTCTCTTTATACAGAGTGAAGTCTCCTTGCAAGCTGGAAGTCCATATGACACATGTCCATTCACAGTGGCTTTACCAGCAGAAGACTACAAAACAGTCCTTTGTGCAGTGTTCTCTGCAACATGTCTTTTTGATAAGATGCAGCATGGGGAGGAAAGCAGTTTGTAAACATTAAGGAAGGATACTGTTATAACAGTCCAGAGTCCTATCCCATAGTCCCTGGACAGACAAGTCAAACTTCTTTGTGTTTACTTCCTATACAGAAAATCCCAACTCCTTTTGGTGCCCAAGGCAAAATGTTTGACTTCTGAAGGCAGGCATTTACCCAGCAGCAATGATCGCCACCAGTCTGTTCAGCACATACAGTAGAAATAATTCTGATTTAGATGTTTCAGCATTCTACTTAAATTTTAGGATCCCTGTTAATCTCCTGCTTTGGCAGCAGATTTAGAATCACATCTTCAGGAAAACTCATTGTTTTAGATAAACTGGATTTTATGATTCAGCTATTTTTAAATAGTTTGCTTCAACTGATCTTATCCTTTAATTGCCTATTGCATACACTTTTTGTTTCACTCTTACATCTCTCTAAAAATCAGCTGATTAGTGTTAGGTATGGGCAATGCAGAGAGGAAACAGACAACACATACAGGAAAAAATGACAAGGACAGAGATAAACGGCATCCAAAGTCCCCATTAGAACCACTTGGCATCAAGAAAAAAACAAATCTGCTTCACTTTGAATAGAGCACACACATCCTAGGCTTTGAAAGAACAGGGAACGTGCACTGAAAAACACTGCAATAATAGAGGAGGAATACAGTCTTCTGTAGCAGACACTGTAAGATACAAGCAAGACATTACCTTTACACTCAACAGGTGGAAAAATTCTGTGCCTCCCAATTGCCCCAGTGTGCAAGATGAAAACTCTTAAAGAACTAGGCAGGTAGTATTCTCTGTTGTGCTAACAAGAAGAGTAACCCAAACCACAAAATTCAAATTTAACTCTGTGAACAACCTACAACTTAAAGGCTGGCAGGGAGTGAGAAAGGAGGAAGAAAAGAAGGAAGGGAAAGAAGCATGGAAGAGGAGAGGAAAAAGACAATGAACCAGTACTATACATTTGGGAGTTTGTGGAAAACTTTCATTTCAAACATTGTTAGAGCTGTCACAGGTTCATTTTAAAATTATGAATGAAACAGCTCAACTCAGCAGAAGAGCCATTCCCACATACAGGGGTGAAATGATGTTTGATAGTGTACTCATCAGCAGAATTGGTTTTAAACTGAAAGTTTAACCTGGGACTCTGCTTTAAGCCCAAACTATGCCCTATAGCACCACAAAGACATAAGACATCCATACTTCTCTGAATAGCTGCACCTTCAGTTTTTTTAAATTGTTACTCAGAATTATTTAGAACCATAGTGAACAAGGAATCACAGAATAATAGAATGCATTGGGTGTGAAGATACCTTTAGAAGTCATCTAGTCCAACCCTCCTGCAGTGAGCAGGGACATCTTTAACTAGATCAGGTTGCTCAGAGCCCCATCAAGCCTGACCTTGAATGTCTCCAGGGATGGGGCCTCCCCCACATCTCTGGGTAACCTGTGCCAGTGTTTCACTGCCCTTAAAAAACCCACAAAACCCACAAAAACTCCAGACAACACTACGTTTTCATTTGCAATTAGTAAGATTTCACTATCACAAGAGCATAACTTATCATTCGAAACATACACCTGTTGAGAAAAGCACCCTCTTGACACAGGACAGCACAAAAAATATGCTGGTATTTATCAGCAACTTCACAAAATCATTGTTTTCTTTCTTCTAATGGCTGGCAAAATGTAGGGGCATTTTATGATGTTGAAGCCAAGGATGAGAAGGTAACAGGGAAGAGAGTAAAAAGGGGCACCTTATTTATGGAACTCCATAAATTTGCCACAAGAAATCCCAGAAGCAATGCTGGTACCCATAGTTTAGTTGTAGCGCTTGGATGCCCTCATGATCAGGTGACAAGTAAGGTTCTCTCTCTCAAGTTACCTCTGATCCATAAACCTTGATTTCATGACTGAAAGCCAGCACAGCTTTAAAAGAAGGGATAGATTCTTCCCCAAGCTAGTTTATAGCAATGTTTTCAAGGATTTTATTCAGACTGAAAGAGTTAGAGCACAGGCTGCCAATTCATTTTGTATGTGGGTGCAGGAAAAAAAAAAGGAAAAAACCAAGCAAAGCTCAGGTTCCTGCATCTTGAACTACTCCATCATGCACTAGAAAGAGGAAGAGAGTCAAGGGCCATCAAATCTCTGCATCCTTCAAATAGGCTACACAAGGCAGGTCTAAACTAGCTGCCTATCCCCACAGGCATGATTTAGATATGAGAACTAGTTTGGGGCTGTAAATGCCTCACACACATGGGCAACTTCAGTGCCCACCTGCGCAGAGGTCTCCTCTTAGAGAAAAACTGAGTTTCAGACATCTTTCAGAAGTATTTCCCTCTAGTTGACTTAGTACCTCATCTCTCTGCTTGCACTCTCTACATTCCCTTTTAATAACTGTTATAAATCCTAAATCTTCCCTGTTCCTTGAAAAGTGATTTAAAACCTGGACTCAGGTATCTAAAAGTCACTCCTTCTTTCATTTTATTTAGGTTGTTTTGTCTTCCTGCTACAGCAAATAAAAAGAAACAAAGCAATGAAACTCAAATAATTAATTTATCTTAATGTTAATTATATTACTCCCATATCAGACTTCTTACTGCATTAGCCTTACTTACATTGATGCTGAGGGAGAGAGGTATGGAAGACAGGTACATGCCTACACAATATCGAAATGTCTGGCTGTCTTCTGTTGCATCACCTTGCTAACTCAAGATTGTGTGCCTGTTCAGTCACTGCTAAAACACTCAGTGACTTCCAAATATCTTTGTCCTTCATTCTCACTTGATGCCAACCATTGAGTGCTCTACACTCTAAATGTTCTACATCCTGTTACAGACAGCTACAGAAATCACTGCTGTGTGCCCATGTATTTTGGTGCAGTTCTATATTTCAAACCAACCCACAATAGTCCATCTTATTTATCTTCAAAGGCTTTCTGAAAACAACTCAAAAAATCCAGAGCTAACACTGAGGTCTGCTTGTAGTACTCATTTGAATGTTAATGCAGTTTTAAACTTCGAGATTCAGTTGCTTAACCTTTAGTCAAGCACTCATTCTGCGTGCAGATCAAGATGTGACTCTCACCTTCCCCCAATAGTGTCACCTGCCCTCTTAACAAATAGCTTATCCCTTTTCAAAGCAAGACACAAGAGCAAACATCATGCCTTGAAAAGTATCACAACAAATCTTCTCCATCTTAATTCTTGCAATAAATTCTGCATGATTGAAATGAGATAATGAGAAGTTAACACAATTCTAAATAACTGGGTAGGCTCTCTCTGCCAGCAATAAACCAGCAGGCTTTCCAGCCCTTCACCAGTTCACAAATACTGTGTAAAAACCCAATAAAATAGTCTCTCAGTTGTTTTGTAGAAGTACCACTTGCTGAAATGCTTTTTAGATGCTGAAACGGGACAAGGAAATTAATACTGAGCACTCCAAAGATGCGAACAGCATACTTTGGCAATAACAGATTTTGCTAATTCAGAGACTGAGGCCGGCAAATAAATTTATTACAGAGGAGAGACTGATGCTCACTTGATCTTATTGTCTGATCCCTCAGAGGCCAGCAACAGATCATATTTTATGCCGCATGGCACAAACAGAATTCCCCCTGCCTGTTGGACTGCTTTGTGTTACCACTGGTGTCTCATCATTTTACTTGGATTCACTTTATTCCCCTTGGAGGCTGCAGGAAAAAGACAAAGGGTTTTGAATCCAATGAACTTAACATTATATTCTCAATATTTTCACTATATTCTCAATCAACAAATCATCTCAACATCTAACACTAATTTCTAATCACTGACAAGTTTCTAAAGCTACTCTACAGTCTCAAAATTCATAAACCCTAGGTTAATAAATGAATATAACCTCCCTGGGTCCATTTGCATATTGCTGGCCCCCTTGGTAGGGATTAAAGAGATTCTGCTCTATTATGGCTTAAACTAAGACACTCAACTATCTATGCTGCCCAGATAGCACTTATCACTACTACAAGGAGTAAGAACTGCAGAGTCAATTCAGCAGCGACATTGATTCAATCAAGACTAGCAGAAAAACAGAGGGCAAACCAAACTTGATTTCAAGCTTCAGCTTGCATATTTTACACTGTATTAATTTAAAACCCTACTGGCCCACTGACTTCAAACTTCTCTGTTATGTCAGAACCTTCTTCTTGATAAGATAAAAAAACCCAAACTTGATTTCAAAGACATGTTTTTTTATTTCTCCTCCACAATTATATCTCCATTTTATCACAATTACGCAGAAAGATCGAACATGTAGTGCATCAGGTGAGTAACAAAATATGAAATGTGCTCCAAATTCATTCAGTTCTGATTTAAAAAAATCTAAGTTCAAATATTGAGATGTGCAGGCAGTGCAAGCACTAGTTTTTGTGGAAAAATATCTTCTCACTACTTATCTGTTTTTAGCAACATCACATAGAGAATGGTAAACTTTGTGTCTAATGATGGCAATGTCTCCAAATCAATACCTGTGTATCAAAATGTTCTTTCTCTACTATTCTCTCCCATGCCGTAGGATCAGAATAAAATGCAAAGCCAAGAACGAATATTGCTAGTGTATTTTAGGCAGGACTAAGTTAGAAAACAGGAATTTGGCTCAGCTTTTCCAGATTATATACTGCTTCAGTAACAGATGAGAACTTGTGAAAATTAATTAGGCTAATACTTACAGAAATTCTGTACATGCATCATCACAACAATTTTAAAGGACAACATACAGTTTTCTTTAAGTCATAAGAAAAGAGAGCATCGTGTCAGAGTAAAAAGCAGAAGCATTTTAGTCAATGGAGCTGATGCCACAGATTCACAGATTGTAAAGCTTTTTCTGAGGACAAACTTGAAATGAGTTGTTAGTTAGTTAGTTCAGAACAGTACAACTTACTTGAGCAAACCAGTGAGTTTTTATGAGCAGTTTTTGGATTTTTAAGTGGCTTGGGCTGTTCAAATATAAAAGCCTAAAATTTTGGAGATCTGCTTACTATATTAACAGGTATTTTTGTACACACATCCCCTCCACACACATCGGAGTGGCCTGGACATTTAAAAAAAAAAAAACAGAAAAGAAAAGAAACAAGCAAAGATCAGTAAAGCTGTACGAGCCCTTCAGAAAGATTAAAAATACAGAGAATAATCATGCCAAAATAATTTTAGATTCATTATTCACCTCTCAAGAGTAAGGCAGTCATTGCATGCTTCAATCAAAAAACAATGCACACAACTATTAATGCGAATGGATTTTAGCATAATGTATATACAAGCAGTATAAGAATTAAAAAAAAAAAAAAGCAGTCTGCTAATAACCTGATGGTAAATTAATTTTACCTTGGAAACTTTTGTGAAAAATTTGGGCAGATTATCTACTAGTGAATTATTATTTCCCTGAGGCTTTTCTTTTCTTTCCACCTCTGTTTTTTGTTTTCTTTGGTTTATATTTTACCTCTGAAAAGGCAGGAGCTCTATGGACAATTTATTTTCATCATTTTGCTTAAGCCACGCAAAACCCAAGAAACTTATTTCCATTTAGAAAGAACAGTCAAACATTGTAGTATAGTAATTAATTTTATATAGCTGGAGAAAAGAGACAATGCTAAACTCGTCTCAGTGGTTGTCCTGTTGATCAACTTACACAACATAAAGATGCCTACACTGAAGCCTTCAGCTAAAAATCACTTTCAAGAACTCTCCTACTCATTATATCTGCAAGTTAAATCAGACCTTGGAATAAGTGCCATAAATTTTAGGTATTAATACAATCAGTTAAAACATCAGTATTAACTGCAACACTAGTAATGAGGTATCACATTCTTCATGTGCTTCTCGTTGTGTATTTTTTTCAGAAAAGGCTCCTGTCCCCTCAAACACTCTCCTTCTCTTTAACTACTTTTATTGCCCAATTAATTGGTAATTGGGTGAAAGTAATGCTGTTTATGACTCACATACTTAGAACATAGTGATCTAATACTAAAACACAGCTGGAAGAGCTTTGATTGCAGTATGTCCATTTTAACCAAGCTACATCTTAAAAAATAAGGTGGATGTTTGACCAGTGAGTTCTTCTTGACCAAGAGATTGTGCCAGAAATATTCCAGTTTCTTCTTTTCATTTTAAAACAGTACAGTATTTCTATGATTTATGTTTCTCTTCTAAAAATACCTACTCTCTATTCAACATCAAAAGCCTCTGCCACCTTGCAAACTAGCATCTAGCTTTTTGAGTAATCCACAGATTACTTTCTACTCCACAGAACAGTTAGCTGCGCAGAGTTGAGAAGGACTGCTGGAAGTTAATGATATGAAAATATAAGAGACTCTTTAGTCAAAAAGCAAAATTTCCATCTCTTCCTAAGTAGCAGATCCAGTGGCTGTGAATTACTGATGTTCTTCTTAAAGCTTAACTTACAGTTTTTGTCCTTCATCAGTGTCTCCTGTACATATTCCAAAGACAGTATCTGTTGATTTCAAATGCCACATGTATCAGGGGATCAACACATCATAAAGACCCAGACAGGCTATTGATGACATCTTGCCTTCCAGGGGCTGGTGTCTTACTTGCACTATTTCATCTCTACCATGGGAACAAAGGAAAAGAAAATTACAATCCTACTCTAAATGCTCACCAATTCCAGTGACTTAAGCGTTCTCTAAACTCTGCATTTGCTGTTGAAAGGAAGATAAGTTTCACTCATAATCCATGTGCTTGGAGTGCTAACAGTTGTTCCCATAAGAATATATGAAAGCTTTTAGTAAGACCAGCTTTTTATACTTGGAAAAAAAGTAGTTCCTAGAAATTCCTTGGAAAATATTTCATTATTTTTTAATATTACACTACCATTATTTGAAAGTGTATCAGATTTTTCCACATTAAATCCTACCTAAAGCCTATATAGCATTCACAGCCCTCTTTTTCACAAGTCCAGAAAGTTTGTAAAGTTTGCATCCAGATTGTTTTTTCAACATTTTTACAGTTATGAAAGTAGGTCAGTCCATCCTAAATCAAGGATATGAATTCATTCATTGGTTTTGGTATTCATGGTACCTCTCGACAAACTCATGTGTTATTTAGCACCTCATAAACCCGTTGCTTCAGAGGTGGCTAGATAGGAATGTCTGCAGCAAACCCGCTTGTGAGAGAAACAACTAGGCAGACATCAAAATCAGTGAAGAAGGATGAGGAAGAGCTGTTCCAGGGTCAGAGCAGCGATTCCCCCGAATTGTGGTGAAGCCCATGGTGAGGCAGGCTGTCCCAGTGCAGCCCATAGATCTTAATGGTGGAGCAGATGTCCACCTGCAGCCCGTGGAGGGACCCACACCAGAGCAGGCACATGCCTGAAGGAGGCTGTGACTCCATGGGAAGCCTGTGCTGGAGCAGGCTCCCGACAGGAGCTGTGGGCCTGTGGAGAGCAGCCCACGCTAAAGCAGGTTTGCTGGCAGGACTTGTGACCACACGGGAGCAATCTGTTTCTGAAGGACTGCAGCCTGTGGAAGGGACCCAAGCTGGAGCAGTTCTTGCAGAACTGCAGCCCATGGGAAGGACTCATATTGGAGATGGTCATGGAGGACTCTCTTCCATGGGAGGGACCGCAGGCTGGCGCAGTGGAGGAGTGTGAGGAGTCCTTCCCTAAGGAAAAAGGAGCAGCAGAATCACAACCTCCATTTGATATCCCCCCGAGCTGCTCGAGGGGAGGAGGCAGAGAATTTGAGAGTAAAGTTAAGCCTAGAAAGAACAGGGGGTGGGGTGAGGCGGGGGGGTGG
>NW_009701096.1:0-841 GCF_000703405.1 Apaloderma vittatum
CTGGACTGGAGCAGCAGTGGTGCTGCAGGTGTTATGGGTGGTTTTGAGGACATGTCCCAGGAGGGAAAGCCCAGGGTGTTACTGTTACTGTACCTTGAACCCAAAAGGCCAGTGCATGAGGTAGAGATCCAGGTAATCCAGCTTCAGGTCAGCAAGAGTCTTCTGGCAGGCTCCCTTCACCAGAGGCTTGTCGTAAAATGTGCACCACAGCTGGAGACAGAAAAGCAAGGCATACTGTGACATCTTGGGTTAATGCCCTTGGAACCCTTTGATTCTCTTCCTGAGAGGAGAGCACCTCTCCTCTTTGGCTGCAATGTGGAAAGTGGCGACCCTAGTGCTCTTCAGTTAGTTTCTGTAATGAGCCAAATAAGAATTTCCTTCAAAAGCTGGAGAAAAAAACCCAACACAGAATGCTTTAGATAACTGCAACCTAAGGTGCCAAAAAGAAGGTTCCTTCAGTACTGGTCTGAACTAGGCTCTGAATTACTCCCTGCTATAGCCCACAGCCTTTTCCCACCGCTCTGAATATTCTCCTATGAACACATGCTGCACAAAGCAGGCCTTCGCCTGAGTTCTCAATCATCAGATCCTGACCTTACTGACGATGAAGAGGTCCTCTCGTTTCACAACGCCTTCCTCGATTTTCTGCTGGATCCCTTCCCCAACTTCACTCTCATTCTGGTCCACGTAGGCACAGTCAAAGTGGCGATACCCAGCGTCGATGGCAGCCATCACCGCAGCTTTTACTTGCCCAGCGGGGGACTGAGGATAGAAGGTTAAGGTCTCAGATGAAAGCATAGGGGCCATTGGTTAGTTATCTAGAAAGTAAAGAAGCAGATAC
>NW_009701097.1:0-239 GCF_000703405.1 Apaloderma vittatum
CCTGCTGATCCCCTGCTAAAGCCCCGCTCGGCTCTGCTAAGTGCCTTTCCCTAATCCTTCCCATCATTCGACTCTACGACCGGCGTCCTCCGAAGTTTCCAGATGCTTTCTAAAGAGCTTCAATAAGTGTTTCAGGCTCCCTACCCCTGTTCCTCTGGGCCGGTGCCAGTAAGGAGCCGCTGTGCCTGTGCACAAGTGCAGGATGTCTCCCACCCAAAGAGTAATCAAGAAGTGAAGTG
>NW_009701097.1:271-5846 GCF_000703405.1 Apaloderma vittatum
GCCTGCCAGCCCGTAAACACGCATTCCCCCCTCGCTCTGGGACGTGTCAGATGTTGTTGACTACAGCCTGCACCAGCTGGCTGACTTGCCCCTCCTCTTCTTCACACAATAAGCGACGGTTCTTATGTGCAAGAATCCAGGAAGTCTCCTGCAGGGAACACTGTGATTTACAGTGTAGTGCCCCGAGCGGGGCATTCGTTACTGGCGGGGGTTTCTACCACAAGCAGACTCAGCTGTTGCTCAGAAGCTCTCACAGACAGGTATGAGTGGGATCCTCACTCCTTCATCCCCACGGGAAAGTTTTCTTGGCCATCAATTACAACCAGCCCACCCTCCCGGGGAGAAGCCGCTGCTTTCTGGAGGTGGTTGCCCGTCAACCCTGGGCTCCCAGGATAAGACACCACGTGGAGACGAGTCTTGATTTCCGGGACACCACAGGGCACGTGAACTTCTAAAGTTCTCCACCCGTTACCAGAACAGTCAGACCCACAGCAGCGCTCCTCAGGCGTGTTTGCACCCAAGAACCGCCTGAACCCTTTGGAAAACAACCCGCAGCTCACCGCGTGCAGCTGCACCGCAACCGTTTAAACTTGTAACGAATAAACATCCAGCTAAATTCTGACTGCCTGCTTGTTCCTGCCACGCTGTGTGCCTGCAGCCCTGCCAGGCTGCGCACATCCACGCGATTCTGGTTTTCTGAAACAGCACCGGGCTCTATATTCAACTATCTCCTGGCCAACACCACCCTGTTGTCTGCAGGGCGGGGAGATGACGGAGTTATCACGCAGAGACAGCCCTTTCCAAGGCAGCAAGTATGAAAAAGAGGCTTGGAGACAACTAGAGAAGATAAAATGCATTTGGCCTGTCATCATAATGAGGCAGGATCCAGGGCAAGCGGTGGGAGGAAGAACTAGACGGTAGCTAAGGGAGCGGGCAGATAAGAATCAGACTTTTTATACTGCCAAAGGCACCCTGGTATCAACCTGCATCCCTGATAACAGTTTCTCAGTTCCCCCCATCTGTAAGGCAGGGAAACACCATTCTCCTACATCATATTAAAATCGCGAAAAGCTCAAATATTACTGCAATGAAAGCTATGTCTGCATGGGATCTGTCTACAAAGACGCTCTCAGGAAAGGTAATCTGAATTAAAGACCAGGCACGATCACTTAAAATTTAACAACCACCCCGTTACCAATTTGGGATTAAAGCAGTCACTAGACTTTTAAGTGAAAATGGCCCCACAGAAGAGGTTTAATGCATGTTCATTAATCCTCCTGGAAAAAAATGGTGACGTTTTGGCTCAACACCCTCCAGGCCTCTAGTTCCAGCAGGAGATAATGATGGACAAACCTTAAAGACGACAAAACCCAGGAGCTGTTCTAAAAGCTGCCTGGGACTGGAAAAAAAAAATCACAAAAAACCCCAAGCAACAAAAAAACATGTCCTGAAGCTTGTAAGATCCCAGTCAAACAAAAAAAAAATATTTGTGGAAATGGAAACTAAGGATCAGGCGCTTTTTTTGAGCACTTTCTCTGCTGGATTTTGCCTACACGATTCACTCAGCAGCAGCCGCAGGGCTGGAAGAGAACTCGGAGCGCGGAGCCTGAACCATGGGGCTATTCCTGACAGTTGACTCGTTTCCTTCTCCTGTCAGCACCTTGCCAAAATTACAGCGCAGGGGAAGTGGCAGCGGGTCATCTCGTGCTGATTGCCGGGAGGGAAGAATAACTCTTTTGAATCATCCCGTTCTCCCCTTAATTCCAGGTGACTGAGTCACTCCTGACTCAGAGCTCCCATGCAAAGGCCCCGCTGGGCTGAGCCGTGGAGTCACTTCCACTTCTTCTTTCCCCTTCCACTCACCCCGATGCAAGGGCAGACGGACAAAACGCTGCCAGGGACAGACGGAGAGACAGACGGGCACCTTCCGCGGGCTTGCAAAGGTCGTAAGTAAGCACACGTGTTCATTCATGCTTTACATGCAGGCATGCACACTCGTTAGGGCAAATAAGGGCAGGCTGGTGTCAGATTATCCGGAGAACTCCAAGCCACCTCTAATGAGGGCTATGTGTTTTAAAGTGCTTGTCGCTCCCAGCATGACGCTGGGCAGAGTTTTACCTCCCAGGAGTTCAGCATCCAGCATGCCGAGCTGCCAACCTTTCCGGGCTAGGGGAGCACGAGAGGGTTGCGTCACTAACTGAAAACCAGGAGGGTGCTTTTGTTTAACTACTACCGGTGCGAACCAAAAATCAGGCCCGCTCTGTTCTGGGGAAAAAAAAAATATTAAAAAAAAAATAAAAATCTTAACGATGCTTCGAGTTTCCTGCTTATTGACCAGGCAGTTTTCCAAGAAAAATGAATTTGCCTTGGTGGGAAAAAATGAGCAGTTGTAAGTAATTCAGCGTTGGCACGTTCCCGTTCGGAAGTTGGACGCGGTGGATTTGGTTGCGCTCACGACAAAGCCAAAGGGGAAGGGCAGAACGCAACTCAAAACAGAAACGGAAGATGAAAATCAGGAGTGTGAGATCTCTCTCGTTTAAGAAGAAATCCAGAACACAAAACCCCAACAGAAACCTTTAACTCGTTTTGAGCAAGCATGAGCTCACAGTGTTCCCACTTGGCTTTAGCGTGTAAAGAACCAGCGAATTTCTGCAGGGAAGGACTTAACGTTCTTGCACGTTTCCAGGGACACACGCTAGCCCACGGGCACACCAGCAGTTGTGCTTTCACAGGGTGGCAAGCTAGGCAAACACGAGCACCCCCTGCCTTGGGGAAAGAGCCACCGTCCCTCTCTCCTAGCCCCTGGCTCGTGGGATGGGAGCAAGCGGGGAGGGCAGCTGGAGAACTACGGATGCAGTTGTGTCGACTCTTCCAGGGAGACCCCCTTTGGAAGTCCAGACTCACATACCTTCCGATTCACGTACCTGCCCGGCTGCTTTCCGACTGGTTTAGGAGCGGGTTGATTGAGAGCCCGGATGCAAGGGGGCTTCCAAAAATATGCGAGGAAGGGAGGCTAAATGTTGAACCTGCCAGGGAGAACACCTACGCGGCAAAACAAGGAGGATGGGGGCGAGACAGAGACGTGACTTCTCAGAGAGGCAAGAGGAAAATAATTTCATTATTCCACCTCTTCCTCACCCTTGAACCCAGCTTGCTCGTGAGAGACGAGTGTTAAAAATATCTCCTTGGAAGTCTCACTAGAGAGCTGAAATCTCCCCAGCCCCGTCTCAGAGCCAAGAGGTCTGAGTGAGCCGTGTTAACACCGAGGCTGTAAAACTCACTCCCTCCTCCCCGTAAAACACCTCTCGCAGCGAGCTCCCCGACAAAGGACAAGGCTCTGTCTCCTGGCACAGGCACAGCCCACCCAGCCGGGACCCGCGAGCCCTCCCACCAAGTTTTCTGTGCTGCAGAGCAGAGGTAGGGCCAGCACCGGTGGTGGGATCGAGTGAGCACGCCGAGGGCTACCCGAGGGCTGTCTGTGCTCCCCTTCACAGCCACCGTCAAGCTTGCAATTCCTCCCACCCCGAAACAGCCTGCGACACAAAACCGCCCTGGTCTTTTCACCGACTCGAAAGGAAGTCATGGTTTGCAGATCCCCTCCGAACTGGAGGAAAAGCAGCCGTTCCCAAGTGGGAAAAAGCAACTCCCCTGTGCCCACAGACTGGCCCTGCTCCATCCAACGCTCTCCGAAACAGCCTCTCTCTCCTGGTCTTGCTGGTCTTACCTGCGTGGTGGAGACCGAGGAGGAGGAGGCTGGGATGGTGCTGGCAAAGGGAGACCGGTTGAGCTGCGGGAGGGACGCCGTGCCCTGGTGTGCCAGCAGGCTGGAGGAGAGGGGTGTACTGCACACAGCTCGGAGCACTCCGCCCCCGTGGGAAATAGGGTCCTTGTTACTGGTGTAGATCCCTGCAAGGGGAGGAGACGATTTAGAGAGCCACAGCCTGGAAGGAGCTGGTTTTTCTGCAGGGCTTGGTCTCAGAGAGGGAGGGTGGCACCAACACGCAAGACCATGCGCTTCCACGGCTTGGCATGCGGGGAGCGCGCTCGCAGCCTGCAATCCTTCTATGAAAAAACGACCACAAAGCTTTTCCAGCTTTGCCCCTGCCCCTCTTTTGCTGGCTTTTTGCATCCCGATGCCATTTGACGGGACAGCGTGAAGAAGTGACTCACCAAAGTCAGGAGTCAGTGGCAGAAGCGGGTAGCGGGCTCGGAGAGCTCGTGCTCAGCTAACCTGTCCCCTCCCGTGATGCCCGGGGAGCACAGTGGGACACAGGGAAATAAATGAGGAAGAAAGGGTGAGGAGGGAGCTGCTGCGGAGGGAGGGGACCCGGCTGACTTCCCCTTGGCTCAGACACGCAGCAGAGGCAGTGCCCAAAGCTGGGTCCTTCAGAGCCCTGCCAAGGTCTCTCCGCAAGAGAAGAATGGGAAAATGAGCAGGGGCCTGGCAGCCTCCTCCTCTTTGAAATATCCCTTTGTTGTTCCAGGAGGGAGGCAAAAAAAACCCCCAAAATTGGCCTGAGGTTATGATTATGGAAGTTGTATCAATTCTCACAGGTCCTCTCCTCTCTCAGGCAGTGCAGACAAATGGGCCAGGGCTCCCAGGCGAGCACAACGAAATTATACCTTCCCCTCCTTGCAATCTGACCTAAATTGGAGCATCTGCAAACAACCCACAATAGACCGATGACAAGTTCTGCTGCCAGAACAGTGTCAAACCTCAGCTCCTCCTCTGCCTGCTGCCTTAACCCATTCCTGCCCCTTGTCCTGGTCGCCCTCATCCCTGCCAGGCCAGGGAAGGGGACTCTCCTGGGAATAGCTGGAAGCCTCTTATGGCCAGTTCATGGCGTGCCAGTCTCCCAACCCTACGCAGATGTGGTAAGCCCAGGACGAGATGTTTTGCTTTTAAAATAGGGGTTAAACTTGAACCACTTACGAGAGTCCCTCATTTGGGGTCAGACTGCGGCTGTTCCTGTTTTGGCCCATGAATATCCCTCCCTACAGCTCTGGCTAACTGAGGAGCTCCAGCACTTGAGCAAAAAAAGGGTTTGAAATGCCCCCCAGCTCAGATCTGCAGCCCGGCTCCAACGAGAGAGAAGCTGACCCGGAGGAGGCTCTAGGATGGAGGCCAAGATAGAAAGAAGAGGCGCAGATGTGGATTTTTAAATAGCTCCTGGGACTGAATTAAAGGGACTGGACCCTGTGCAGGCAGGTCCAGGCACCAGCCAAACGCGATGAAAAAAGACAGGAGGGCTGGGAGGAACCCTGCACACCTGGAGCCCTAAGGGGGAACATACCTGAACCCAGCAGGGGGGACTCCATGCTGAGGCTGGGCAGGCTCCCCGTGTGGCTGAAGGACCGGGAAGAGTTGCCGATGCTGGAGCTCACGAGAGAGCCCCCGGAGAAGGGTGACGAGGAAGTAGAGGTGGACCCAGCCAGCTGGGCACCCAAAATCTCTTTGCTTTTGCCCCCTTTTGGCCTGCCAGGCCCGTGCTTGTTCTTCTTGCTACCCTTGTGCTTCTTTTCCTTCAGCACCTCTCCCTCCTCCATGCTGAGGGACGGCATGCGCTTGTGGCTG
>NW_009701097.1:5878-7040 GCF_000703405.1 Apaloderma vittatum
GGACGCTGACGGGGTTTGAGGCTTTATAGTCCACGGGAGAAGCATCCCGGCCTCTCTGCTGGCTCACCGCCGAGGTGGAGAAGCGCATGATGGACCCGAAGCCCGAGAAGATCACCTTCTGCTCAAAGATGTCCCCCTTCTGGCCTTCATACAGAGGGGAGCAGTGGGAGGAAGAAGAGGAAGAGACAGGCTTGCGGTACTTCTCGTCGTCCTGCTCGAGCTTGGGGAACGTCACGAAGTCCTGGGAGCACTGCAGGTTGCTGCAGGAGGTACCTGAGGGAAGGAGAGGAGAAGCAGATAGAGGAGGGCTCGTGGTGGCGGTAACTCAGCCCGTAAGGCACCGGGAGCACTGTCACAACTCGGGTCCTCTGCTACAGGCTGGTTACTGAGCTGAAGACCTCCCTGTCACCTCCCAGCCCTCTGGTAAGCACGAGAGGTGCACGACAGCAGCCTCGTCCCACCCGGACACGCACGTGTCTTGTTCCCCACACGCCCGGCATCGCCACTGTCCCCTCCAGCCCCGGTGAGGATCCCAGGAGATGAAACATGCCAGCTGTTAACGACAGCAGCTCGAAAAAGAACTGAGCAAGGCCAGAGCAGATGGGAGCCCTGCAAAGGCTTTGACTCCAAAGCTCAGGGGAAGCTGGATGTCAGGTTCTGGCTCAGGTCTCCCCACCAGTGCTCCTTCAAACGCTGCTGCAGACAGAACCACCTACGGAGGAGAGGACAGGTGCTGCCCGCACTGCCTGGGCGCACTGTCCCTGCCCTCCTCCCTCCTTTCAGACATCTGGATGTGCTTTCCCTTGCAGTGCAGCAGACCTGCGCAGGAGGGGAGCTGTAACACTCCTCTGACTCAGTTCCTCCCTCTGCACGTGGAGTTCGGAGCAATAAGGCTTTTTCCCTTTCTCTTCGAGCCATCCGCTGAGTTTCATCGCGCTAGCTGGCGAGCGGGCATCTTTGCAGATACAGAGATGCCCCGGAGGAACAAAGCCAAACACCCCCATCCTCCCCTCCTCCCTGACTTCTCCTCCCGCCCCGTACCTGCCGGCTGGAAGGTCCCGCTGGACGAAGCCGAGCTGAAGCCAACCGAGCTTTTCCCGCTTCCCGTCTTCTTCCCCTTGTGGCTGGTCGCACGGAGCGCGCACCTTCAGACACTCGCCAC
>NW_009701097.1:7393-10996 GCF_000703405.1 Apaloderma vittatum
GGTCTCCTTGCTCCCCTCGTGGTGGCTGGTAGAGCCCTGGCAGCGGCAAACACAGAGGTGACTCACTCGGGCCAGATGTGGCCACAGCGGGGGCTCTTTTTACCGATATCCCCTTAAGAGAAGTAATCGCCCCCTCTGCCCACAGAGTGACGGCCAGGTCAGGTTAGTCAGGAGAGAAAAAGCAACAGTTCCCTCTCTTGCTGCTCAGTGGCTTTATGCTCCGAGGGATTACGCTCATCCCCTCTAACTGCAGGAAATTAAACAGGGCGCCGACAGAGGGGAGTACCTCCGAGGGCTATTCAGCCCCCATCAAATCTGAATCTGGCTGCGATTCAAGCCCACATTTCAGCTGCACCTCCCAGGTGTGCTGTTCTCAGCAAGGTCGTTCCACCTGGGGGAACGTGCCCTGGGAGAGCAGGTTCCCTAAAGCACCCCTGGAAGCAGCTCCACCGCCAGGGCTGTCCAAATCTACTGCAGGGAATATTTCACGGTGACACTGTCAGAGCAGCATCTGACCACGCAGCAACAGATGCTCTCCAAACCCCGTGTAAGCCTGCAGGAGACAGGGAAACGAAGGGGATGAAGAGGCTGGCCAGATGCTGGGAAATCCAGGAGCTTGGGATGAGAGAGAGAAGTGTGGGAGTTTAGCAGGGGGAGAGTGGAACCAACTGAAAACCAGAGCCCCTGCGCTAGGGTATGAAACCTTCACCTTCAGATGACTTCAAAGCCAAACTAAGAGTGTTCAAAGATCACTTCTTGCAAGTGATCACTGCAACCAATCAATACTATAGATACAGCTCCAATGTGGTGGCCAGAACCCAAAGTAAAACACCTGTACGTTAGTGCAAACACCTTTTATTTCTTACTGAGCAGCTATAAGGAAGACAGAGAAGCACGATACCTTTCTTACATTCCACTCTCCCTGACTCCAGATGACCTCTTCTTGGGGAGAGCTGAAGAAAAAAGGGCTCGTAATGCAGACTCATGAATGCCCAGATAAAAATCTCTCCCCCGTTCCTCCCACATGGTTTAATCACTCTGCACAATGCAACAGCTGGCAGCCTAACACACACCAGATGTGCCGGGAATATGAAAGACAGGAGGAAGGGAGTGGTGGAAATTAGGGGGGAGAGGAGGGGGAATCTGTATTTTCTCATCACAGACTCCTGGATGTAGGAGATTAAGGCTCCTTGATTTATGAGCTCAGGGGGAGCATGAAAAATCTTTCCGACTTTCCACATCTGCCCGGAGAGGGAGAGAAGAGCAGTGCCTGGGGGCTATGGTAAGTCCTGAGACTGCTCACGAAGTCGCCGGAACGAGATGGCTCATGTCTCAGCAGAAACGCAAAGCCCCGAATTTTCCTCCCATAAATCCACCTCCTCGGAGCTCCGCACAAGGTGCATGGGGCCACTGAAGGGCAGGGGGAAACCACACGAGAAGACCTGTTCTAAATCCGGAGTGTCAGGAAGGGAGCGCGGGGCAAGTCATGAATTAGTGCAGGGTGGAAGGCAGAAATTCGAGCTGGGAAATAAATCTTAATTGCAAAATTAAAGTGGAAGGGGGGAGTGGGGGAAAAAAAGGAGGGGAAGAGAGGCTGAGCCGGCTCAGCTGATGGCAGCGAAAGGACAGACACTCACCTGTGGGGCTGAGCTGACCTCACAGACTCCTGGAGATTTCAGGAGCAGGATTTTCCCACCTCCTGCCAAATCCTACCCTAGATATTGTTTGCCAAATGGACGGATCTGTGTGGCAAGACCACAAACCCTCCTCACCATAAAGGGCACTTCTCCAGCAGCCGCTGCAGAGAGCCTGGATTTGGGGGGCAAGGGCCCAAGCCTTGCAGCCGAGATGCAAAGAGAGGGAAACTCAAACCACACTAAGTCACTTCCCCTCGCTGTACCTCTATTTCTTTCCCACTTTGCTCCGTGGAGCCTTCCAGGAGACACACATGAACTGCCAAGTACAACACGGGCTTCATCTGAAGGGAAGGGGTCTGCTACCATCACGCCAATATTAATAACGGTAACGAGGGCTGCAGTCCCATCGCCTCCCCAACCAAGGAGATTTTCCAGCTCAGGGCTGCTGCCTAGAGGGAGCAGGACTGGAGGAACCTGCACGCCTGCTGCTTCGCCTTGTGCATAAACAGAGAGGTCTCAATCTCTGGATCATCGGCTTTTCTCCAGCCTGGAAACCCGCGTGTGCACAGAAACGCGGATGTTTCGTGTGTGGAAACATGGGGCAGGGTGTGGAGGGCATGCTGCAGGGGCACAAAAAATTAAAAAAAAAATAGGGAAGCACTGAGGGAAGTGAGAGCTCTCTTTCAAAATGAGGCAGCAGCTACATTCTGAAGGTCTATTTAAAGCAACCGAGTGGAAAAATCTCACCAGAATAAACCCGCTGCCCCAGCTGGAGGTGAGAGCCTGACGGGGAAACTCCTGCCTCAGCCCAGGAGCCAGGAGAAGTGGGACGAAGTCGCGGCCCCCGAGCGCAGGCATGCACGCATCTCCTCCCCCCGGCACTCGCCGTCCCCCCCGGGGGCTGTACCTGTTTCCTGGCCTCTCTGTGACACTGTGCAGCACCCAAGCTCTTCGTTCATTAATTTATTTATGGGAAATCAGAAGAGCATCTCTTTGCCTCCTGATTGGCGCGGCGAGCTCCTAGAGGGAACCACTGACGAAATACAGAAGGGGTGGGGGGAGGCTGGCGCCGCATCGAACACCAGAGAGTGGCTTTGCCCTGGATTAAACTACTGCCGAGGGGAAGCAGGGAGGACACGAGCCACGAGCAATGAGACGAGAGCAGGAGCTCCTCCAGCCCACGCTCCGCAGGGCGATGTGCTGAAGCAGCCGCCCAGGCAGGCTGTGAGCATCGGCTGCTTTTCCACGCTGGATCATGAGGTCAGACGAGTCTCCGACAGGAGCTCTGAGGCCAAAAAAGGCTTCTGAGCCACTCGCAACCTTTACCACATCCCTTCCCTCCACCTCGAGATCATCAGGTTGTTCTTTACAGGTGGGGACTGGAGACACAACTGGGCTGAGGAATGTATTTTTAAGTCCCTGATGTCATGGGCAAATTCCCACTCATGTCAAAATAAGGGATACTAAAAGGCTCGGAGGTTCTTGCCGCAAATACCCACGCTGAGACATGCTTTGATTAACGGGGGTAACCACCAGCCTTCCCCCACAAGCTCCTGCCCCATCACAGCAACTGCGAATCTGCCAAAGCCAGGCACAGTGCGGAGGTTCCCAGGATCCGTCAGCTCCGGGCTGCTCCTGGGTAGATGCCAAGAGCTCAAATAACAGTGGGAAACCTGCAAAGTCTCCCTGCCTCTGGTGGGGTCTGCAAAACCGAGCTCTTCGCCACGCCACGCTCCCCTTCTCCAGCACCTGACTGGGAGCGGGTGGGTGCGGGGAGACCTTGGCATCCACGGCTTTCGATTACAAAACCCAGAGCGAGCCAGATGTTGCGGCCCAAAACGCGCAGCATGTGTGAGTGTGTGTCAACAAGCGCTCGCGATGTCTGCAGCTGGCAGGAGGAGGCAGCTGGGGTGCCTCGCGATCTTGCAGATTTACGGCAAGTGCAACCGAGAGCGGCAGGACGGCT
>NW_009701097.1:11032-20443 GCF_000703405.1 Apaloderma vittatum
TCTCACAAACCCCATCCCAAAACCACGCGGCAGCTACACGGAGAGATCCTGAGCACAGAAACCGCCTCCTGAATCTCTCAAGCCTGCTCCAGGAACGCCACCTTTCCAACTGGCTGTTCCAAAGCGTTTCTAGTTGGCAGCATTTTGGCGCTTTTGGATAGACCACATGAAATAACCAGCAACTGTTACCCAGAAGGGATGTCTTCTGCCTCCTTCCCACTCCCCAAAAAGCCTGTAGGAGCTCCAAGTAGCGGGCATGCCAATGCATGAGAGCACAAACCCACTCTCTGCATCCTCTTCCACCTCCAAATCCATCCCCAGAAGGGATTTCCAGCAGGTCAGCTGCTCTGCCTGCTCTCTGGAGAGCGATGAAAATCCCCATTGCCCAAAGAGACTTTTCAGAGGCAGGAGGAGAGCTCAGAAGAGGTGTTACGAAGAGTCTTTTGCATGCTGTGAATTCACACCCTAGTTTCGCTTTCCGGTGTAGATGAGAGCTGAGGCCACCGCTGTGTTTTCAGCACCTTCATCCACCAAACCAGAGCTTGTCACTGCACTGCCAGGACACAGAGGCTTGGTGGAGTCCAAGAGTCAGATATAAATGGTATTTACATTCCTAGAAGATGCAGGGAAGCACTCAGCGAGATGTTGAAAAATCTGGCAGAAGCCAGAGGTCTAGCACAACTGATTTCAAGAGGAAGATGGAAACCACATCAGAGGATCTTCCTCATAACTAAACGGTTCAAGAGGGGAGCACAAGGTGGACGATGTATTAGGTGAAAACTGGAACTGAAGCATAAATCTGAATGGCAAACTGAAAGCAAAATGTGAACCCCGAGGCCAGGCTGCCTGAGGGAGCAGGGAAATGGAATATACCACTGTGGCAGGCTGCTGAGCAGCTCTCACACTCGATCTGGAGTGAGTACCTTCAGTAACAGTTTGGACAATGCTTTGGGATCTATGCACAAAGACAAGCAAGAGAAATGCACTCTCTGTTTTGAGGATTAATAATAACTCCCTAGGGAAACACTAAAACCCTGTCACTCAAGTACAGCTACAGTAATTAGGATCTCCTGAATTGTGGCTTACAAAGAGTTGAAAGCTGCCCGTAAAACTGAATTGCACCCTTCCTCCTTATTTATAAAGCTCTGGCAGGGCTTCGGAGGAGACAGTGGGCAATTGTCTAACAACCACTCTATCTGGCCAAGAGTGAGGTTTTGAATTTCGGTTCAGCTTGAAAATAATCTTCTTAGGCCATCAGTTCCTGACAGCTCTGTTAACTGAGCGAATCTGCTCTTCCCAAAAGCCAGAGCTGAGCTGCCCTAACATGGGCTCAGGTAAATCAAGAGCAAACGCAGCTCGGAGGCTGCTCCTCCACTCCCACTGGAACTTTCTGCTTCTCCAAGCCCAGGAACCATGAGGCCAGCTTTGCCATTTCAGCTCTGACCTACATCTACTCCCCGCTTCCCACAGAACACCGAAAATCCTCTTCAGCCCTAACCCGAAGCAGCCCTGTGCTGACTGGCAGGAGCTTTCACTCTTCCAGACTGCCCCTGCAGCGCTTCTCACATATGCAGGCACTGCTAGACTGTGAGTTTTCATTTTCACAAGGCAGCCCCTGCCATGTAAAGGACACCCAAGCCTTTCCAAGCAGCACTTCTGTGCACAAAAGCACCTTCTTGGGACATGTTGTTTATTTGTTCTAGCAGGAGCTTGGTCCTAACCCTGCTCTGATTTACACCAGAACAGCCCTGCGAAGGAGCTGCATTAATTTACATTCCTACTATGGAGAGGAGAGGAAAACTCCAAAGGTCCAGGTGCTGGAGTGACCTCCCTTGTTCCCTGACCCTGAACAACTGCAGACTTGGCCTTCACCTTATTGCATGCAAGCGTGAGGCAAGTTCCATTGTGTCTATTCTGCATTATTGGCGTTTAGGGCTGGCACGAATTACAGAAAGCTCAGGGCTATCCTGATTTACAGCCAGGTGCAAGAGTCTGCGTCGGCGGCACAATTTCAGCAGCCAGCAGTAAAAATACGCTGACCTCCTGGCTGTGCCCCACATGCCCTGGGCACTGAGGAGACAAAGCCGCACAAGCAACAGCTTCCCAGCAGGGAACTGCACTGCTTTACACCTCAGGAGCAAAAGATGCCACCACACTGTGCCCTTCTGCTTGAATTTTCCTGAAATGGAGGAACTAAATAGAAGCTGGGCTCCCATTGTCTCACATAGGAAAGCTACCTCTGTTATGCACTTTGAAGATGTTATGTGCTTCCAAGATTGTCTGGTGGGGTTTTTTTTCTTCCTCGACTACATCAATTTGTCTAATAATGGGTAACACCTCCTCCCACAAGTCTTGCCTTGCTTATCCACCTGCCTGAGCTGTTTACAACGCGGCAGCAGAACAGGTCAAAGGATGGATATTTATCTATTCCGTGAGAGCTTCCAGTGTGAACATCTGCTGTGGAACAGGCTGGCACTTCCAGCTCAATCACTCGGGGAGTTTAGCTCCATGATTGTGTTGTCAGCGCTGACAGAAATCACGGCAGCTGCTGTGTTAATTCCCAAGGTGGGCCATCGAGGTAGGGAGAGAGCGAGAACGCGAGACTCGAAACGAATGGACAAAAGCCCTTTCCCTGCTCCTCTGCCCTGTCCTTTGGAGCAAAGCCAGTGTCGATGTTCTCCCCCTCCCTCCCCGCTCTGCATTCCAGCGCGTTTGGTACCTTCTCTGCAGCGACGGGCACCGAGGATGGGGTAAGGCTGGTGGGAGACTCCGGCCGTTTTTTGTGCTTCTGTTTAGGTCTTTCTTTGTCCTTCCGACTCTGCAAAAAGAAATCAGAGAGTACTGGAAGGCTGACTTCTCTGCTGAGAATAGCAGTCATAAGGGAGAAGAAAGCAGGGTGTGTACGGGTGGATTTACAACCATACATTCATATTCCTCTTTCCTTCTCCACCCATCCACACGAGCCCAATATCCCTTCCCCCCATGCCCCAGCTTCTGGTTAGGAGCATCCCACTATCTCTGCCCCAGCTGCAGCCAACATCTGGAGTGCAGAATATCAACAGAAGCCCCAGATCAGTTTATGGTAAAATGATAGGGAAGGACTTAACAAGCTCTGGCTGTTTTCAGGAAATCTGAGCTCTCCTCTTGCTATTTCCCCAAAGGGAGGCTGTGCCCCCCTTACCCTTGCCCTCTACCTTCTTCAAGGGTTTTCCTGCAGAGCCCATCGGAGAACCTTGATTTTAGTGCCTGTTGCATGTGCACAGGCAAAGAGTTCAGTCAGCAGAGACCTCAGAACCTCGGCTTGAACCTAACCTAGAGATGCCCCACATCTCCCCTCCCAACAAACAGCTGGTCTGAGCCCATCTCTGCTAACACAAGACAGACAATTCAGTTTGATTTCTTCACCCTGTTTGTTTTGGTTTGGTTTTTTTCCTCTCATTAAATCCCCAGAAACATGGAATTCTTCAAATTGCAAACCGAGGAAAAGTCACGATCTGACACACACCGAGTCGTGCCCTGATTTTATATTCTCCTGGGGAATGGACTGTAACCAAAGAGGTTATGTGCATGTTTATGATGAAACTCAGACATTTTCAGTGAAAAGACTGAAAAAGTAGGCCTGTGTGACCTCAAGTCAGTGGGCCAGCTGGGACACAGGATGGATGGATAGAAGATCATGCTCCATCATGCACTCCAGCCTCCTCCCCGTGCTCCTCAGCTGCACGCTCCCATGGGAACACACTCAGCTGATTGCCAGAGCTTTTTCTTTTTACTGATATCAGCTAAAAATGTGGCCTTTACTGAAGCTGCAGCAGCTTTTGTGCTGTGTTCCAAACTTCCCAGGGCGGTCACTGGTGCGTGGACCAAGAGAGCTGCTCTCAGATAAACACCTGCATGAGATGAAGGGCTTAGAAAAATCCACCCTCCTGTCCCCGAGACCTCTTTTTTGTGGGAAAGCACGCCTACTCTGGTACAACTCCCTCGCGCGGGCATTTCATTCCAGAAGCTGAAGCCCTCAGTTTGAACTGTGAGGCGTGCTCAGAACGGAACAGTCACACCAAAACCCTCTGACTCTTCAAAAAGATGCTGACTGCTTCCTCGTGTAGGCAGAGCCCCGAGGCTGAGGCTGCCAACAGATGCCAAAGCTGGGATGCTGTCAGGGGAAGATGTGACTGCAGCAAATATGTGAACTCCACTGTGTGTTTTCGGGGAGAATAGAGTAGACTAAGTAGCTTAGGAAACAATACACCAAATGGGGAAAAAAAGGAGGAGCAGGAGGAGGGACAAGGCAGGAGGAAAAGGTTGGAGGAGGCAGGCATGGAGCGAAATGGAAGTGGTCCACAAGTCAGCACCTTCCAGGTGTAGGTTTGCCTGGATTCTCCCTGCACTTGCAAAAGAGACCCCAGTGACCCTGCCACCACGCCACAGACACTTCCACTGGGATGAGCTGGTGCAAAAAGGAGGCAAATCCAGCCTAGAACCTTCTCCAGCTCGCCGAGTGCCCAACCAACACCGCCAACACCCATCACTGCAGCACAGGACTCCCGGTGTTTGGCACGTGTGTTAAAGCCTTAGTTCCTAGAGCTGCAGTGCTGCACAACAATCTCTGTTTTCTTTTTTCTCCCCCCTTCTCTTTTAATACACATTTCCAGCTTTGGCGGTGAGCAAGGAAAGCTTGAAAATGCAACGTCTACCCAGTTAAGTGCCGAAAGGCAAATTAAAATTACATCTTTACTAAATCTCATAATGTTTTAAACACTTGGGGGCTTCTGGTGCCATCAAGTCTAAGCCTCGTGGGTCTTCCAGGACGGGAAGATGGGGAAACACTGGCCCAGTTAGTTAAGCAGCTTGTCACAGACCATGTGCACATCGGTGTCCATTGTTGCAGCAGCAGCGACGATTTGCACTCGCTTAACGGCACACAGCGGAGAGTTTCAACGAGCTGAGGCGAGGTTTTCTAATATCTGCATCTCATTTTACAAACGGGGAAACCAGGGCACGTTGGGATGAGAGAACTTGCTGATATTTCACAGGAAGTCATCAAAAAAATTCAGAAAGAAAAGGCAGAGATCCCCACTCAGACACATGCTCACCTACTTGCTGCCAGTGCCAGTCATGGAAACCAGAAATGGAAACCAGGAGCCAGACACCTCATTACAAAACATTTTGCCAAATAACTGCACAACCCCTGGTCCTTAAACTTTCCGAGTACTGCAATGCTTATTCTCTCAGTCTCAGAATTCTACATGCATTACAATCACGAAGTTGCAACAGGAGGGAAGAAGATACAGCACTGCAAACGCCAGCAAGACAGCACTGTAATGATTTAATTTCATGTTTCATGGTCAAGATGAAACAAGGCAGAGCCAGGCCATTTTGGCTAATGACAGTGAACCTCCACGCACATGTGGGGAAAGGCAGAAACGTCTTGACTGTCACCATGGTGAACCATGAAATCTCCCTCAACGTCATTCTGATGGCAACCACCAAAGTCGCATCCTCCAGCTTCAAAATCCTGGGTGTCTCCTGCCTGAAAAAAATCTCCTTCGGCTTCAGCAGCGCCGAGCCTACAACAGCTAACCGAGCCTACAATGGCAAACTGAGTCTACAATAGCTAGCTGAGCCTATAACTGAGCCTACAATGGCAAACTAAGCCTATAACTGAGCCTAAAACTGAGCCTATAACGGCTAACCAAGCCTACAATGGCAAACTGAGCAGCCCTCTGGTTACACGTAGGAGTGCGTACATATGTACATGTTCAGCAAGAACCCAGCCTGCACAATAGGGACCAGATTTCTGGAACGTCTCGGCTCCCCTTCAGACGCTTGAATAAACGCTCAGGTTTCCCAAAAAAATAAACGCTGGGTACTGAAGCTCTTTTGAAGATCTGGCCCCGACGACATGTGCTGAGCAACTGCGCTCCAACTATTGAGAAATCTGTCCCGCAGAGACCAGTCTTCGTGCTCGGCTCAAAGGACGGCGCTGAAACCAGAACCACCACAGAGCTCAACGCCGCTTCTGCTGCATGTCCCCACGCGCAGCCCCTGGGCACACCTCGCCCCTCCGCGGTGCTTCTCCCCCTCGCCCATCACCTCCTCTCCAGGCTTTCGGTGTCACTTCTCCTCAGGGAGAGCTGAAACCCAGAGGACCAGGCATCCAGGAGCTCTCGGGGCTGCAGAGCTTTGCACAGCCCCGGTGCCCGCTGCCTTCGCACATCCAGCAGCACCCATCTCGCACCCTCCAGTCACTCCCAAAATACTTTTAGGTACTCAAAAAGGATCTGACACCTTCAATATTACTGGAGAAATGCATTCAATGGGCAGGATGATTAATTCTGTTAACCCACAGTCATTTCACAGACGGGCTGGGCTGCCCCCCCCAGATCAAGGCTCTGGTTATGGGTCAGGGCGCTCCGTCCCTCCTGGCTACACCTTGCCCTCAAACAACCCGGGGTGTTTCCCTGTTTGCACCAGTGATTTAAAAATGTGTGGGTTCTCTTCAGGAACCAGAAGGCTCCAAATGCTTCCTCCAAAAGCCACAGGGCCCAAGGCGAGGGGAGGGCAAGGGGAGAAGGGGAAAGCAACGCTCGGTCCTTTGCCACCGTCCCCTCCTCACCTGTCTCTTCTGTGTCGGGTGCTTCGTCTCCTCGGACACACAAGCTCTCTCCTCCTTCCAGGAAAACTCACAGATATCACAACAGAGACCTGCCGGGCTGTGTCTTGAAGCAGGAGTCAGAGGAAGAGGAGGAGGAGGGAGAGCAGGAAACCTTCCAACACCCCCCATCCCATCTTCGCAAGCAAAAGCCAAGCCCTACCTTGCAGCCGCTCCCCGCGGCCAGGCGAGCCACGCTCTGCAACGTGAACCTGCCCCCAGCAACAAACCTCATGGAGAACAAACTCTCCCCATGCGGGACCGAGCAGCTGGGGCTTGGCATGCGGGCACGGGGGGAGCGAGGCTGCATCGGGGAAGGGGAGGGGGGGACGTGCTGGTGACACAATGTCCCTTCGAGCTGCCCGGCGCAGGAGGAACGAAACAGGCTTGTTCGCTGCCAAAAAAGGTTGTGCCCAGCTCGTCTTCCCTTGCCTGAGCCCCCCTCTTCTAATCTGCTGGCAATTGGACCATGAGAAGGAGATGGGGCAGGGGAAGGAGGGAGGGAAGAGCTGGGAAGAGCCAAGTGGGCTCTGCTGCTCCCTCCCTCTTTCCCAGGCTCTCTGAACTCCCACACCCGGAGGAGAAGAGGAGGAGGAGGAGGAGGAGGTCTGGCTCTGGGCTGCAGCCGTGGCAGCCGCAGCGAGGAGGAAGGGAGAACCGGGCAGAGGGACACTAAGCCATTGCCGGCAACCTGGTTTGCATCAGGGATTTCGTGGGCTTGCCTAGATCACCCGTCTGAGCACAAGGAAGTTTTCACACGAGGCATTGCGGCTTTGTGTGCTCTGAAATCATTGCTGCGGCCCCTGCGAATGGAAGGATTTGCTGGGGGTGGTTAGACACCCACATGACAAGGGGTCACGGAAAGCCAGTCAAGGATGCAATGAAATAAGGCTACTATAGCTAGATTAGAGAGATTTAGGCTCAGTGCTCCTTCCCAAATAAAAACGTGCTGGTCTTGCAAGCAGCGCACTCGAAAAAAAAAAAAAAATCTCTGCTTTGCCCTTCGGTGCCTGCACGGACACAAAACTCCAAGAAGCAGACCCGGGTCACCAAGTGTGCTGCAAACACACACAGCCCCTCACAGACCCACTGCATTTAGATTTGAGCCCCGAACAACTTCTCCAGCGTGCTAAATCTGCCAGGCTGGGTCCTTGGCTCGTTTCCTCCATTGGCATCAGGTCGAGACAGACAGGCAACGGCTGCGGGAGACGGGCTCTGCCGCGCAGCTGCTCGGACGCCGCCGGACCGGGGGCTCGTGTGCTGCCCCAACTGGTGCAGAAGGCAGAAAGGAGGGCAGGACAGACACAGTCTGTCCCCATAAAGTCATCCCCTGCCCTGGCTAGGGAAGCAGTTCAGGAGTTAAGGTGTGTTATGAGTGTGGAGAGCTGGCTCTGACCTGAAGAACAACTGCCAGGAGGGTTTATTTGCTCCAAATGTCTCTCTTCCCTGTGTGGGCAGGGACCATTCCTCTCGTAACAGCGTCCCACATCCAAATTAAAAGTCCCCTGATTTTGCTTATGGGTTCCAGGTGTTCACTAAAAATAACACCGGCTCAGTGTCTCCCTCCGTGGGGTATATGCCTAAAAATGTTGTGGTGCACGTGCTCCTGCCTGTTCCTGGTGTGACAAATTTCATTCCACAGAGTGTGGTAATTTTCTTCTATGCATCTCAAGCAGACAATATAGGTGACAGAACATCTGTACTTCATTCAACCCCTGTGCGTCATCCAGCATTTTCTTGGTATTTAGCTATTGTTTTCGTTCTTTCTTTCTTCAAACAAACAAATCCTGCAAAGGCTCCCACAGGGTAGAGCACACACATGGCAATACCAACCCCACAGAAATAAATGGGGCTGGTTTTCCTAAGGCCTGGTATGTTCTGAGAAAAACCCAAAGCCTGGAACTTTCCCATTTTCAGGACAAGCCCAGAAGGAAATGCTTGGGCTGGTATCATTTGCGCCTGCAAGAGGAGGGGGATGCCAACGCTGGCTCGCAGTCCCGCATCACAATTGTCCCTTGTTCCGCGGAGAACAAGACTCTTCACAAACGCTGAACTGTTTTACAGCAGGGTTTAGGAGTCCAAATGCCAAATCTTTGCTGTCTTACTGAAGCCACTGGGTTCAATCCTGCGCCCCCCTCCCTTCGTCATTAACTCAGCCACAATTTTGCTCCATAAAGCCCAAAAAAACAGCCCCAGCCCTGCACTGGAAGGGAACTCTCAGGCACTGAGCTGCTTTGGGAGCGGAGAGCCATGAGCACCTGCAGCCCGGCTTTGCTCCATCTCTGAGCGCTCGATCCCCTGCAACGCCTCCGGCTCCGGGAGGACGGGACCAGCCGGCTGCACAGCTGGACAGGCTCAAGAAAAAGCTGTTCTACTTCAGGGCAGCCCCAGCAGCGAGCCCAGCTCCCCTGAAACATGTGCGATTAGATCACACACCGCTAGTCCCATCCTCCAAAACCCACGTGCGAATTAACAGTTCAACCCCCTCTTCGGGTCACCCCTCCGAAAGCTTCTTGTTCCCGCTGAGCCTCACACTCGGTGCTTCCCCCCTGCACCTCGCACCCGCTCCCAGACCTGTGAGCTCCCCAACACCCCGACAGCGCCTTCCTTACCCTGCCCAGCTCTGCACCCCTCGGCCCCCTTTCAGCGCTGACTCCCCCTTCTCTAAGGGGAAGGAGCTGCTTTTGCACTCGCGCTGTGGCCGTGCCAAGCGCTCCCGTCCCTGGAAGGGGCCTCCGCTCGCAAAGCCCACGAGCCAT
>NW_009701097.1:20516-31181 GCF_000703405.1 Apaloderma vittatum
CCCGATAAATAAATCCGCTTTCCTCCTGTTTTCGCTCTCCCCCTGGTGCTGACCCGCTTTCGGAGAGAAGCTGCACCACCCCTGCTCCTACCTGCCAGGCGCGTGACCGTGCTCCCACCCCCGCCGTGCAAAGATAGAAACCCCCGCAGGGTCCCCAGCCTTGGACTCGCACCGTCTGCCAGTTATAATTACAGCTGAGCTCTCCAAAGCCGCCGTCAATCACCCCGATCCTGCCCTCTCCCCGCTCTGACTCCTTGCTGGCTAAAAATAACACGTTCCAGGACAGCCCCGCACCTTGTGCCAAGTGCTCGCTGCCCGTCCGGGGCACAGATGCTCTTTCTCCCTCCCACCTCCTCCTCTCCTCGCAGCAGCTGAACACACAAGAGGAGCAAACACTCCCCGTATGCTTTCAGCCTCGCCGGCAGAAGGAAAGCCACCGACTGGCGAAGGTTTGCTTCGTTTGCCCCCGTGTATCAGGTACGCTCTGGGCAAGCTTCCCAACCCCGTAACGGAGGCGGCGGGCAGCGTTTCAAACTGGATATTGCGGGATAACCTCTGTAAATAAAGTGGGAGATGGTTTTCCTGCCCACACAATTTACGGATTCTCAGCTGGGCATGCCCGGAGGGCGTCAGTCGGTATTAACTGGTGGCCACAGTGCTTTTGAAAGCCTGGATGCCCTTGTCCTCTGGGGACCGGGCTGAGATCCACCAGAGTTCGCCCACACAACCCACCGGAGTGTCACCGGGCTGCTTCTGGATGTGGGTCACTATTCTTTACCATTCATAATCATTTATGCGTCGTGAGGGTGCCTACTGCAACAAGACAAAACCAAACAAACCAAAGCAGTAAACAGCCAGACACCTATGGCAAGACTCAAAAGATTCACGCCGCAGTTAGCAGGGCTGTCATCCACTGCGTTAACGCAACAAGGTAAAATTCACTTTTGACTACAGTGGAATATATCCAGAGGTTGCTTGGTAGAGTAATTCTGGATTTCTCCTAAAAAAAACCCACAAAACCAACCCAGGATATGGACCCATAAAGTATTAGAAACTATCTGACCATATTGACAGTATCCCTGTGTTAAGTTTTTTCTGGTTCAGGTGCTTTGGGTAGATGTGGTGCAAAGGAGGGTGGCAGCACTATCCTGGGGATTCTCGATACTGCAAACGGTCAATATCAAAAAGTAAGAAAGATTTCTTATTCTGCTGCCACTTGCCTTAGAAACTGAATACTCCAAAAAAAAAAAAAAAGTGTGTCCTGCCTTTTAGGGTTAATTATTGCTATAAATAACTAATACTTCACAAGCCTCTGGACTGCTCATTTCTTTTGCTACAAATCCATCCACACCAGAACCTACACCCATCAGAACCCAGGAGTCTGCCTGGATTCCGCTTTACAAACCCACTGCTGCTTTTCCTTGAAATACGAGCATTTGTCACGTGAGTCAGTTGGTTAATTATGAACCTTGGCGTGCTATTAACATGTACTGTGACACGGCAGAAGTTTTTATTAGTATATCTTAAAGAGCAGAGTTAGAAAAGTAACTAACTGGCATACCAGTCAGACCCAGCATGCGATGTTCCTTCTAAATAACTTTTTAATGAAGGTAAATTATTTTCACGGGTAGACTGTAAGCAGGTGGAATCCCTGTGGCTGGTTAATGTGACTAACAAAGCACTACCTAGTTTCTACTAATTATTGTTCCTGCCCACAACTAACCTGCCGGCCACAATGCAGATGACTAATCAGTATCTTTTTGTCCTTTAAAACTTGGACTCTGGGATCTGAGGACAATGACCTCCAGTTTATGTTCTTGAGCTGCTGCATTTGAAAAAACTACTTCCACGCAGATCAACTCCGTAGCTGGAAACCACAGCACAACCTCACCCTCAAAGCAGACTTGCCACGAGACAGAAAGGGGAGACGCATGTGTCATCGGGCGTGTTCTTGGAAGGACCCCCCCGGCACGACGTGAACACACAGACTTGGCCTCGCCTTCCTCGGGGCTGTGCGGCTCTATTTGCACACACATTCCTAGAGCCCAGCTATAAAACCCCAGCTTCTGTGGGGATCTCTGACTGTGCTGCTCTGTGCGGAGCCACCTGAGGAGCCTCCGGTGCTCTGGGCACGCTCTTCATCCCACCTGGCCGCACCTCCCCGGCTGGATGAGCTCTGTGCGGATCTTACCTTCTTTGGCCTTTCGTGGTGGGACACGTGCTTCTCTTGGGCAGGGGATGCGGATCGACTCCGTCTTCCAGCAATGAAGGAGCTACCTCCAGAGTGACGCGAGGTCTTCTGAGGTAAGCGGGGAAGGGGAGACAAGGTGGAGAACAGGAGAAAAAGAGAGGAGAAACAGAGTTATGGAGTCAAGCTTTCACTGCTACAGCGAGCAAAGTCGGAGTAAATGGGCTTGTCTGACACAGGTAGGACCAAACTCTTTCTCTACCAGGTGACTGGACCACAGCAGACACCCTGCTAATGGGCTGAAGAACAGCACATAGATTTAACTCCCCAAATCCTCGGTTCCTGGCAGCCCACACACACTGACACTTGTGCAAGAACAACAAATCTGCTCAGAGACCACCCTGTGAACAACAAGACAAACGTTGCTTAGCCCTGAAGAGCAGCACCCAGCTTTCAGCCCTGCGTGGTCGGGGCTGTGGAAGGATGCCCTGTGCCCAGCCTGCAGGCAGAAGTCCTGCTCTCTATCTCGGCATCGGGAAACTCGATGTGAGAGCTACACCTCTGTCAGGTACTGAGGGCACCTGAAGGGCAGGGAAGGTGTCCTTCGGTTTTCACTTTGAGGGGAAGCTCGAGGCATCAGTCGCTGTGTGAGACAGCACTGATAAGGAGGAAGGAAAGTGGCAGCAACAAAGGAGCCACTGAGACACCAAGCTGGAGGGAGAGGATCAAGTTCCCTTTTTGCTCAAGGGGGGAGAGCAGGTGTCTACTAATTACACAGAACAGGAAAAGGGTTCCTCTCTTTCCTCTGGGTACTGCAATGAACAGGGAGAAGTCCTTTGCCCCAAATATCCCTGAACAGGGAATGACTCCATATCTCCTCTGGGCTGTCTCTGAAGCTCTGGTTGTTCAGTGTCACCCTCCTGCCCAGGGTGCCTGAGATATCCCCCCAAACATCAAACATCACGGCTGCTCTCCTTCCTTGGGACTGAGCTTTCAGCTGTACAGGTGGGTCAAGGAAGCCAAAACAGACGGGAAGAGTTCAATCCCTAGTTTTGGAAATGGATTTAAAGATGCTACAGCAAGGCAAAATATAAATCAATCTTCATTCCTAAGCGAATCTGACTGAATGGCCAAAAAGGGAAGCAGGCTACAGATCTTGGTTTTGTGTTCTTGGCATTTCTTACTGCTCTGAGCACAAATACAATCTAGGATGAAGAAAATGTCTTTTATGCCACACAAAAAAAAAAAAACCTCCACTGCAGGGAGGAAAAAACTCACCATTTTATTGAAGTGGTACTTGCAGTAGCCACAATATTTGACATTGTCGACTTCTAGGACTTCCTCTTCACATAAGAGGCCAGCCATCTGGGCACTGAAACACATGCAATTATGAGGAGGATAAAGCAAATTATACAGCCAGACCACATATCCCATCAAAAGGCAAAGAACATTTCAGGACACCCAGGCAGGGTCTTGAAACCTCCTGCTCTGCTTGGCAAGTGGTATGCAAGGGACGGGGGGAAAGACTTTTTCATTCATATTAAAATCTTCAAAACCACCAGTATTGTCTGGCAACTTTTGTTTTTCTTAAGGGAGGCCTGGGAGATGAGAAACCATTCCAACAAGAGAGGTATCATGAGCGAGGAACCCACGTGAAGCTGGGGCTCTCCCTGCCCTGCTGAGAGGCAACGTTGTTTTCGGGCTGCGAGGGTACGCGAGGATATCGGCCCTTCAAATCACATCATCGAGATGATAACTCTCGCATGTGCTCTGCTGGAGAAGGAACATTCCTGGGCTGTGACTCATCTCTTCTCTTCTTGGATTCCGCGTAGTCTTAGGGAAATCCCCAGCCTCGGTTCTCAGCAGGGAGAAACCTTCCTTTGGAAGTTCCCCTCGCGAACCGAGCGAGGATGAGATACTCCTCACACAAAATAAACCCGGGATGATCATCTCGGCTCCCCACATAAACCATTTAGCGCAACCTCAAAGCCAAACAGCTGGGGCTCTTTTGGGGTGCTGCTGGGGGGAACTCACCAGGTGACGTGGAATGCTTGCCGGCAGCCGTGGCGGTTACAGGCCATGCACGCTCCAGAGGCTGCTTTGCTTTCCCTGCCCTGCTCTTCACAGATGTAACAGGTCTGGAAAAAAAAGGGAAAAAAAAAAAAAAGAAGAAAAAAAAAAAGTGCTGACTCAAAGAGGCATCGTTCACTGGGAGGAAAAGTCTTAAAGAACTCATAACTTTGTGTCCGGTCATCTCCCTCCTGTGACAACAGCTCTGCTTTATTTCTCAACATCGTGGACAAAACGGTCCCCATGTGTTGCCTGATCTAGTCGAGAGGTGGTGTCCCTGGTGAAAGGGAGGCTGGATTAAAATGATCTCTAAGGTCCCTTCCAGCCTAGGCCATTCTATAAGCTATAAAAACCCACACAACTTCTTGTTCTCACCAAGTAACAACCGTGCCAGATCAAAACGTGGAGTAAACAACACACGACGCCACGGTGACGGTCGCTCACTTCGCGGGGAGTTTGCAAGAACGGGGATTTACTTTGTTAGTTGTTTTTAAAGGACTCTGAGAACGTGGAAATTAAAATAAATTGGACGGGAGGTGTGGTAGAATGAGGTGACCCCCAAAAACCAAGGTGGGGCAAGTACACCTGGGGCGGCAGGAGGAGGAGAAGACCTCACCTTGTTGAAGCGGTCGTGGGGGACGTACTGCAGGACGATCGGCTCCATGGTGAGCACGTTGGCAAACTGCACCTCGGGGATGTACAAAGCGCAGACGACGTGGGCCCACCCTGGGCAAGGAAAGGAGGCAGAGAGAGAGTTGGTTCCCATGGGGCAACCCAGAAGAGGCTGAAACTCAGACAGGACGAGCACGGGAGGGAGAGAAGGGATGGGAGTCAACTGAAGTTAGACGTTAGATTTGAAATGGTGCTTGTTGTAACTTGGGGAGGAACCAAGTTCTCCGCGGGTGAAAGAGAGACGGATGCCACCTCCGGATTAAATAAGAAAGCAGAGATTTCTCTGGGTAAAGAAACATAACGTTCATCGTTCTTAAAAAGCCCCTCAGGACTTGAGACCTAGGGTTGAAGCCCTAAGGAAAAGCATCCTAGCAGTAAGTGATGCTGATGGGACAGGTTTGACGTGTAGTCTCATGCCACTGGAAACAAAGCTCCCTTTATTGGCTGTTATCAAGGGCTCAGGAAGGCTCTTTTGCAGCAAGCCAACTTAGATTAAAATCTCAATGCACCAAGGCGCTTCCTAAATCAGACGTTCAACTTGAAATTCCACGTGGTCAGGACAGAACAGAAGTTTGAAGGTCACGAGCCTTGAGAATCTGATCCACACCCAGATGGCTACCACACCAGAATTAGGATGGATTCACCTGGGCAGGTGCAACCAAGCTCCGTGACTACAGAACCACACAGCACTGTACGTATAATTCTGTATAATTCTGTACAGCGATGTGGTCGTAACGCTGCTTGTGCCTGTCCACACAGACCTGACCAAACCATGTAATAACATGCTTGGAAGAAGATGCTATGTTATTAAAAAGCAATCCCCTAACACGACACTTCTGGTATTGCACTGAGGCTCTCACCACTTACAGCCAGCTCTAGCTTCTTCTCTAAATATGGGATCTATCCAAATAAAGGCTTCCTTGCGTAATTTAACTCTTTGTGTATTAAGGTAAGTGGCACGTAGGTAGGGAAGCCTTTCTGGAAAATGATGTTTTGAGAAAAATTAAGTTCGATCCATACAGCCGGCAGCATCAACAGCTACAAGCTCTGACAACTGAAATCAGACTCCACAGGACTTCACAGCACCGGAGGCTGAGAAGCATCAATGACGAGCAGATAACTCCTTTTTTTTCACTATGTCCTGGTCCCTGCTCTCGGATGGGGACTCCAGGCTGAGGCTCGGTTAACTCGAGGCTCATATTGCTGCTGCGCAAGTGTGCAGCAAATAACTGCAACTTCCACATCTCTGTAAGCAATGCCAGAAAGTGTTCCAATTCCTGTGAAGTTAAAAAGTCAAGAAACTGCAAATTTCAGGGGCTGCACTTCGACACCAGCCAAAGGTCAGGCAGGTTCCCCCACCGAGGAAAGCTCTTCTTGCCATGGAACCTTCAGGAAGTGAAGTTTATAAGAAAAAGGCAGAGTGTTTTCATTCCTCTGGAGCCTCCAACCTTCTCTTTTTCGTGATACAGGCTTGGAAACAAATTATTTTGCACCCGGGGCAGCTGCCGAGTCCCCAGAGGCTTTGTGTGCCGCACGCGGCTCTGCACTGAGCTACTCACCTCCGTTGTCGGTCCGTTTCAGGGCTCCATCTTTGTGGGGACACAGTTCACATCTCTTGAAATTAAGCAGAAACAACAAGTTTAATCTAACTCCCGAGGGCGCAAAGCCAGAAAAGTGACGATTAATTTACAGCACGATTATGAAAGATGGGGCTGCTTTCAACGAGAGGAAGTCAAAGAAGGGCCGAGTGCGGTTTGGGTGCAAAAAGATGCTCTGACACAGCTCAGTATCATCCTGTCTGACGGGGACGTATTTAAAGCCTCAACCCGAGAGCCACGGGGCTACAAGCAAACCTTGACTTTCATGGGGCTTTTTAAAACAACAAAAAAAGGTTTAGACTCTGCGGTTGGAGAGCAAAACTGAAAACCATGACTCAGAGAGCAGAAGGCAAATAAAAAGAAGCCATTACCAATCTTTGCCTCTTCCCTTCCTTCTCTCAAGATATTTTTTTCCGGTCTCGTGAGAGACGGGTGAGGCTGTTGTGACATTTTTGCCATCGGGACCAGGGAGGGTCCAGCAAAAAATGAGGAAAACCCAGTGCCATGGCCCTCAGCGCCATTCCCTTGCCTCACAGTGGACATTTATTTTTTCCTACCTCACTAATTTTGGCTCTCCCCGGGGCTGTGACGCCCTTCTGAAGCGTTGGTGGAAGGTGGGGCGGTTTCGGGGGAAATGCACTCCCAGCCCCAAGGGCTGAGCCGCCCGAACGAGGTCACTGTCTTCTCATGGCATCGCTCAGGGGAAAAAAAATTCTGCGTGTTTTATAGTTTGACTTTTCAAAAAGGCCCGAAAACTGGCCAGGTGCAAAATTTTGAGTTCCCTAGTAGAAATGTCTGATTTGTTAGGAAAAAAAAAAAATGAAGACAAACAAAAAAAACCAAACCAAAACAAAGTGGTTTTCTGTGAAAAAAACGAGCTTTGTCAGACAGTTTTGAAATGATGTCCAAGCAACGCGGCGAGCGTGAAAAGCGCTGATGTATTGAGCAATAACCAGCCACGAGGAAAAGCCTCGGCCACCGAGTCATCCCCGAGGACCTTCCCCAGAGGTGGTTTTTACCTCCAGCAAGGTTTCCCCTGCTGAAGTTTCACCTCAGACGGGCATGATAACTGGGATCACTGGGATTGCAGGCGGCAGGGAGGCTCGACCCAACCCTCTTTCGCGGGAGTCAAGGGCGAGGAGCTGTCAAACAGGCACCTTTGGCAGAACCCCCTGCGATAAGGCGTAAATAAGAGATAAGAGGACAAAGAGCAGTGCCCTCGTTGGCAGCTCATCGCGCTCTCCCTTGCAACTTCAGTCTGAAGTAAGGCTGGAGGTGTTCCTCACTGCTCCTGCTTAGGTCCGGGCTGCCTGAGGGCTGGAAAACTGCTCGCACAATTACTATGGAAAGCTCGGCAGAGCCAAGACAGGGAAAAAAAAAAAAGAACTGGGTTAACTGAGACACTGTAATAAGAAATTTGCACTTGAAAAGGCCCCTCCGCTCTCCCCTCCACCCCTCAGATCAAAGCGGCTCTCCCACCACGCGATTAGCAAAGCTCTGATTGTAACAAGAGGGGTTAACAGCTCCATCGGCCCCACACAAGACTTTTAATAGCCCTGCCTCGAAATGACAGCTAAAGCCTTCACATGATCCCTCACATGAGTGCCCTCTGGCCATTGCAGCTCACCGGGCTTCCCAGACAATTTGATTACAAAGTGGATGGGCTTTCAGTTGCTTACTGTAAGCACAATAGCATCCTCAGCATCATCCTTCGGGGACCTGAGCTGCTGAGGAGGGGTTATGAGCCGGGATTAGCGGTACCCGCTTCCTTTTATTCAACCTGCAGAGGCCAAGGCAGCCGCGGGTTTTTATTTCAAACTCTGCAAAAAGAGCAGAGCTCGCTTGATTTAAACCAGGTTGCGATGGGTAAGGGTAAAGCTCCTGACCCCCCTGGGGCTTCTAACTCCGGGATCTCCCACCAAGATGACTGGACGTTCGAGCTCCTGAGCTCCTTCCAAAGCTGAAGAAGGGATGGAGTGTCCAAAGGAGAGGTCCACAAACCAGGAGGCCTCTTTTTTAAAGCACAGCGCAATGTTTTCCACCCCTCCGTATCTTGTTTTCAAAGCAAAAGTATAAATATTTAGCCAATGAACACGTTTGTTATGGACAAAGCTTGTAAACCGCTTTAAGATTCTTCTGTGAAGGCAGATGTGGGAAGGAAAAACATTGTTGTTTTTCAAAAGAGCTTGCCACACAGTCATTATGAAAGAAACGCAAGTGCTAATTCACCCTGCTGCTGCTGTCGGTGCATTTAGGGCTCAAATAGCAGCACGGCTCCTTCAGCATCCCCAGGGCAGCGTCTGCTGGCCGATAATGCACCTTGTACAGCCGGAGAAAGCCAGGCACGGGGAGGTGCAGTGAAACCCCAGGGCAGTGGAAGAGCCTTGCTGGACCAGGGAGCCCAAATTCAACATGGTTTAGCAGCAGAGCCACGCACAGACCTCCTAAGACCTGACTCATTTCCCTTACTCTGCTTGAGCTGCTCCCTACATCAGAGAACTAGGTTCTTTTTAAGTATTTACTCATCTGCGTGTCTGTCGCTATGACTGCTGGTGTTTAACTGAAAAGGTGAGGGATTTAGGTGGGTAATCACCCCCAGCTCTGCTTCGCGCGGCAGATTATCACTGTTTAGTTATTACAGCAGCAGGGCTGAATGCCACGGGACTGAACGGCGTGACTGAAGCCCACCACGCGTTGTCTAACAGATTTCACCGAGGGCGACTTAAATAAGGAGCCACCTGTGGGGGAAATTGTTTTCCCGATACCTTGGAGGCAGTCTGAAGTGTATAAAGCCCGAGTGAGAAGTTACAGTCCTTGCAACGAGCACAGGTGAGGAGGACTTGCATGCAGACATATTACTACAGCTTACACGGAGTCGTAGTTAAGGCTGAAGAGCTTCTCTCTGCCTGGGCAGACCGGAGAGCCGCAGGAAGGAGGCCCATGAAATCCGAATTCCTTTCTTTGCTATGAAACTATCTGCAGGATGTAAAACCGCTCAAAGACACATTTGATCTCCTTTACTGCAGTGCACATAAAAGCAGCATCTTCCAACGGGAGGAGAGCTCAGGTCTGAAAGTCTGGTCTTGTTTACACTCCCCCTTGCAATGAGGAATGAGTTAATGCAATGTAGAAAGCAGGGTACAGATACCTAATTCCCCCACTCGCTCATCTTTGCCAAGTACCTCGCCCATCTGTGAAGCAGATTAAACTTTTGTACCGCGGCAAGCAGGGCGCCCAGCTGAGATGGCGCACGCTATCTGCTCAGACCCGCAGATCCCGAGGTCACCTACATCAGCTTTGCCAGGTGTGTGCTTTAGGAAAGATTTAGCTGAACCGGTTCAGAAGGCAGCGCTGGCATCGGCGACCGCTCTCTGTGCTGAGCGAGGCTCTCTGTATTTAAGGAAAGCTAAATTTTAACTTAAATCTGTCTTTAAGGGAAGTGGAGAGGGGAAGCTACCCCAGATTTCCTGCATCCACAGCGTAACTAATGTGTTAAAGATCCGCACCCGGCACCTCAGCAGCGGGTTGGTGCAGCCGTATCTGATAAGGGGAAGTTACTGCAGAGTAGCTGCTGTGCCATAAACTCCCAACCTGCTTTACTGCACAAATAACTTTGTCACACAAGACCGGCTGAAGAAGCAGCCCTGGCCTGATTGTTTCCACTTCCCTGCCTCACCGGGAAATGCCAGAATTAATTAAGGACACTTGTAAAGTGTTCTCCACTGCTAAATTGCTGCTTAGACAGAAACTAAACCCTGATCCAGCTTCCTGTCATTTTCTCTGCCGTTTTACAAACTCAGAAAACTTCATACACGAGATTGTTGCTGCGAGATAGGAATGCCAATCCATCCCGTCAGTCGGTCCGAGAACTCCGACAGCATCGCGGCATCTCAGGTGATACCACCTGCCCTCCACTCCAACACTTCCCGAGGAGCCCAACAGAAAAAAACAGCAGGGAAACCCCCTTTCAGAAGGATGCTTTTTTTTTTTGAAAATTGAGGTCTACAGACTCAAAAATTTTGTCACGGATAAGTTGGATCAAGGCAGCACCTTCACCAAAAGGGTCAACGGCATTGTAACACTGCTTGATACAATTATTCCTGTTGTATAAACAGGATATAGCAGGTTACAATCACC
>NW_009701097.1:31212-34013 GCF_000703405.1 Apaloderma vittatum
CTGAAATCCAGGCTCCATCACTTTTTCCAGGGGACCACGCTGCTTCCAGCAGACATGAAGGGCAGTGAATGAACCTGTTCAGCTAAGTAATAGTGTGCTTCCTACTCCGTGTAAATACAAGCGTGCTTCCTACTCCGTGTAAATACAAGCGTGCTTCCTACTCACCACCCTGGCGGCTCTCTCTTGAGATTCACATTTCCGACAGAACCAGGGTCCAGTAGGAACCTGGACAATTCCATAGCAAGCTGGAAGAGAAGCAAAGAGAGTTCATCAGATCATCTTTAAATTGACTGTTCAATTTCTTGGGTGTGTACCCAAGTTTGCCAGAGGTGTTATCAGGCAGAGATGTGTGACAAAAGCAAAAATCACATCCACAGCATTATTATTCCCCTTTCTAGCTTCCACACCCAGCACCAGCAGCCAACCTTTTGCAAGAGGCCCGGTGTTATTTATACAGGTTTTCAACCAAGCTCACGCCCAGTATGAAAAATTCCTATGAAAATCTGGCCTAAGTGGGAATCGAGTGCCTCAAAGTGTGTCTAATTCTGGTCTAGCGAGCACAAACGGAGCAATTTCTTAACCCTCAACTTTTCAAGTGTCACTAGTGATCTAAATAAAAAATTATGAATGGATAGCACCTTAACCATAAACAGGACTAAGATAAAAATCTCAGCAAAAAAGGGAAAAGCAGAAGACTTTTCACCTTCTTGGGCAATCTTCTCTCTCTAACTGTCCAAGGATGGTTTTGTGAGTCCCAAAGGAAGCGTTTCTGACCCTGAAAAGGCTCGTAGCCACCACACAGTTGGGTTAAGAGCAACAGAGGCTGGTAAAGATAATGGTAAGAAGTAAGTTATGCATCTCAGATGGGGGTATAGGAGTCTCCTTGGAAATAACAAATTATATCTTCCTTATTCCACCTTCAAATGCGACTGGTGGTTGGAACGGAATCCCAGCCACTTGAGATATTTGAAACTAGGTTGGACAAAGCATCTGAAAATATCCTGCGGAAAGCAATCCTGCGATGTTCCCCGGGAGATGGAGCAAACACGACTCGCAATAGGTTCTTTCCATCTCCCTAATGTCTATTATTCCCCATCAGCCAGGAAAAAAAAAAAAGAAAAAAAGAGAGTGCAATTGTAGAGTTAAATCGAAAGAGCTGACTGCAAGATGAGCCAAGGCATACACATAAGAAAATAGAAACTGCATGAAAGCAATGACAGAGGAGCCTGCCTTGGGTCCATCTTTAGCTGTGGGCTTAGGGCCAAAAGCAAGCACTCAGCTGGAGCCAGCGCAAGCTTCTGTGCCCACTGCTCCAAAGAGGAAGAAAACAAGGAAAAAAAGCACAACGTAAGTAAGGCAGAGTTGAAAAAACGATTTGTAAGTGTTCTTCACTGTCTTACTAGACTCCAAACAGATGGTTTTGGCCACACTTTGAAATTTTTACTGGAAAGGTAAGATTTCTAACCATTGCTACAGACAAGGTACTGACATTTTTAAGAATGAGCTGCTAATGCGGTTTAAAAACTGTTTCAAAAAAGAAAAATACAGGGTTCTTCACTTAACTGCACAATCATTTCAAAAGGTAACTTCGGTTTTGTGGATATTCAAGCAGCGCAAAAAGATACCAAAGCCAGTGTGTGACTGCACGGAATGAGACTAGATGACCCAGATGATCCCCGACAGCGGTTTGTTTCCGTTTAAGAAATAAAAAGCTACCAAAACACCCCACCACTGCTACATTTATGAAGAGGCTTTAAAAACAGGGTTGAAGAACATCCACCGCAGGCTGCTATGCTCCTAATTATTATATCCTGAAGGACTCCTACCAGACCTAAATAGACAGTTGTGCCTTTCAAAAACAGTGGTGCTCTCCCTGAGACTTTCCTGACGTGTTCCAACTCTGCCAAAAACAAACAGCCAACACCTCCAGCTCCGTACCCGTGCGGGCCTAGAAACAGGCACCCAAAAAGAACAAAAGCATTGCACTCTCAAAACTGTTCCTGTCAGCAAGCAGAAGTGTCCACGTTAATCTCGAGAGCAGGCAGGAGGGCACCAGCGCTTGTCACGTCCCTCTAAAAAAAACGAGTGATGAAGAAACCTGTTCTCTAGCACGTGGTTTGATAAATAACCAGAAGAATGGAAGACACACACACCTCAGCAAAATCAAAACAGAAAGAAGTGTTCTTCCAGAAAGACGCTCGTCCTACCGGGTCACTCACTCTGAGCCACCCTGGAGAGGCTGCTTGATGACAGGAGACACCCAACGAGAAGAAACCCCCCTGCGAGCTTCGCTTCCTCATTTTAGTCACCTGGGTGTATGTGACTTCTTACTAAAGCCGTGAGCATGGATGCACCAAACGTAGGAAAAGCAAAACAAAAATAATAATAATTTAAAAAAGCCCAACCTACAGACCCAGAGACCTGCGCCTGACAGGCGGGCAGAGGCTGAGCAGGACACGTTTGCAGCTGGAGCCAGGAGCGTGCAGCAAGATCTCACCGAGGGAGAGGATTACACAGGAAGAGAGAGGCTGGAGATGTGCTGGGAGATGGATAGGATAATAATAGATGGAAAAACAGACACGCCAGATGAGCCCAGGAGCCTTCGTGCTATTCAAAACAAACCGGCCAGGGTAATCGCCGTGCCTTTCCGTTGGATTTGAATGAAAGCAAACACATATATTTATTTTTTTTTAAAATTGTTTGGTGTTGGGAAGACCCGAGGACAAACTTTCCGGTCCCACACCGTGTGTTAGGGGCGTGCTCCGAGTCATTTAAAATGCAAATGACCCCTCTCTCGGCGA
>NW_009701098.1:0-3568 GCF_000703405.1 Apaloderma vittatum
TATAAAATTAATGTAAACACTTTCAGAAAAACAAAAAAAGAGTGACATTATTTAAGTCTCGTTGTCTAAGTTTTATTTAACTAGACTGAAGTGCATGATCATGAACATCAATGAAATACAACTCATCACGAAATAATACAGGTGTCAGTGTATCAGTTCTTGGATTAAGTAAAAGGCTTACATCTCCTGAATTATCATCTTTAAAAAAAATTCTAGAATATAAATCCACTCACATTAATCTTAGTTTAGAAAAAAAATCCACTGAAATCATCCAACAGTTTCACTGCAGGTTCTAACTTTTAACACACTGATCAAATACAGATAAATGAACTGAGAGAAGAGAGCCCTTCACGAAGCTTTCTGTTTCTTCACTCTGGCTTGATGCATAGCTAATCTATAGGTGTTCATCAAGACAAGCAATCACAGGTAACCTAAATCAGATTGCACGCAGGGTGGAAATTTGGTTTAGAATGCGATGTGAATTTTTCCTAGAAAATAACGCCAATGATTCTTCAATCAAACAAATGCATTACTCTGATAATTTAGTTTTCGTTTTTTTTCTTTTTTTAAGTAACATTTCTCTCTATATTCAGTCAGTCGGATGACTGAATGACCAATCATTTTATTTGCTCTATATTATGTAACACCATCCTTATGCTTGCTTGACTTATCCGATTGCTGTTTATATTTTTGATTAAAGAAATTGTCAGTTTACTTTTTTGTATACTTAGAAGAATCTGTGCATATTTAATATTTCAATAACCAAAGCTATTTAGGTTTACAATATATAACCTTAAAAGTGGATTAAATACAACAAAGGCACTAGAAGTAAGACAGCAAGAGAAGAACATAAAAGACTGGATTAAAGCAGTGGGAGGACAAGAGTGCAAAACTGCCTCTTGGTACTGAGAATATAAAAAATGTGCACGCTGCACTGACCTCAATCATTACATGCGCACGGTCAAATAAGAAAAATATATGTTCTTGTTTCATCCACCCACCTATAAGAGTTGGATTTATTGCACATCATGAAGAGCTTGACAGGCTTGTTGCCTCATTACCATGCACACATTTAATTTTATTGATTACTTCTGAGAGCTGTTGAAACACTATTTGAACAAGATATGAGCCTGTATCACATAAAAGGCAGATAATGGAGACACTGACAGATAGTGTTATTGTGCCCTGTGCATTTCATGGCTTCTTTAAGGACACTGGTACACTTCAGTGTTTATTAATTGTTGAGAAAAGCACAACCGTTACTACTGTATTTCTTTAGCATGTTATTTCAATCAGATTGACATGATAGTCATAACTTTTGCAAAAAAAAAGAACAGATAAAAGATATGTGGGTTTTAGCTCCAGTCCACATGGAAGTAAAAACAGGAAAGGAAATTCTAAATTCAGTTCCGTATCTCAGCAGGTATACCAGGGCTTGGTTGCCACACCATGGTTGAGAAGAACAAATGTATTAGCATTGCACAGCTTGTCAAGACAGGTAAACACAGTAAATCCAAAGAAAGAGATATGGTTGCTGAGCTGTCCTTGAATCACTCTCCTGAAGCTCTTGTGTTCTAAAGAGCATAGGCTTTACTGAAAAACTGCTGCAAAGGCAAATTGCAAACTCACATCGGGTCACTGTGCCACTGAAATTATAGAAGAATTAAGGCTTGGAGTCAGTGAAGAAAGTGTACTGAATGCACTCAGATAAATATGCAGGGCTCCTAAAATATATATAAAAGACAAGAGTATACGAGACCAGCAACAGCGAGCAATATGGGTCATAAGTCTAGCGACACCATGACTTTTTTTTCTTTCTTCAATGAAATATTGGAGACCAAGTTAGTAAAAGAGTAAAAGTAGTGAAGAAAGATAAATAAACTCTCTATTCCTAGGGTGAATGAATTGTTAATATATAACTCCATCTTTTCTTTTCCACAAAGAATAAAAAAACCCCCAAAAAATAAGATGAGAAGAAAAGAGAAACGCTCAATTAAAGTATACTTGGCGAAAAAAAGGTCTTATCACCCAGGTAGCTGCAGTTTAGCTAAGGGAAATAGAGTATCAATAAAATTCAGGAAGAGTATTTTTTTTTTTTAAAGCAACCTTGAAAATTCAAGGGTACGTGTCACACAGGCTAAGAGTATCTACCATTATTAAGATTACTTGTAATTTCTCAGTACTGGATCCTATATTCAGATACAAAAGCTATATATAACTTGGCCAAATATAAAATGTTTTGGCTGATATTTACCATACCACCCTTCTGTAACAGATTACTTCTCTAAAGAAAATATTAGCTGAAATGGTTTAATCACCCCTGAGACTCTGAAACTTGGCAGAAAGATGAGCTTTGCATCAAGGGGTTGCTTTTTACTATTCCTGTGAAATCTGGTCACATTTATTCATTGAAAATTTACTTGTAAAATTTACATTATATAAATATATAGTTTTCATTGGGCATGCTCCACCTTCAGATTTCTACCAGGCAGGAATATAAGGAGGTGTTGTGAATCTGGATCAGGCAAATTTGCGTACGTTATATTCTTCCATTTTGCAAGCGAACGACGGAATCTACTTCTACAACTTCTTTTTCAATCACTCTTAAATTTTTTAATGGTAATTTAACTTACATAATATTTACTGAAATTATTTATGAAAGCATCATGTGGGACTATGTTTAAGCCTTAATAAAGTCAAGATAGATCATATGTTTCCCTCCAGAGCAGTTAGCCTGTCATGAAACAGAAATAAGGCAATTTTGCTATAGTCTTATCTCAGTTCACGCTGACAGTTTCCCATCATTTTATTATTCTCTCTATAATAATTTATTTAATCAATCATTTCATAATCTTGGTGTTTATTTAATAATCTTGCTATTTTTCTACTACCAAAGTTAGGCCGACTGGTCTGTAAGTCTCTGTGTCTCCCCTTGATCCCCTGTTTTTTAAAAACAAAACCCCTGAAAAAGTACCTATGTTTTTTCTCTCTATAATCTTACCTATCTGCCTGGACTTCTCAAACATAACTTCCACTAGCTGTTAAATACTGCAAAAACAAACACTTAAAAAGACTTCAACAACCTTCCATCCATATTCTGGTTTGTATTTATAACCCCTTGATCTTACTTGTAATGTGAGATGTAATTTCAATTTTTCTACAACTGGAGCAAACAAAAAAGCATGTAACCTATCCTTCTCATTCACTATTTGCTCAGTTTCCACAGTAAACTATGAATTATTACTTGCCTTCATGCCTTCAGCTCTCTCCTACTACTAAAGTATTCATAGATTTTTTTTCTTCTTGTTTTCATGTCTTATTTTAGTTGCAACTGTGAAGAAAAGACAAAACCAAGTGTCTTTTTGCACATGAACTTATGTGTAAGAGGCGCATGTGTAGTCAACATGCTCTACCCGGCTGAAGATCACACAGGTTCAAAAGTCCCCCAACAAGAGGACATGAAAAGGCATCTTCAGCTCAAAGAATTCCAAACTGCTGATCCAAGGAAGAGATGACCAGAGCCTGTAAAATGTTAATATCACAGTCTAGAAATACTTCATAATTAACC
>NW_009701099.1:0-1983 GCF_000703405.1 Apaloderma vittatum
GGAGCTGAACTTGGGAAGGAGGAGGTTGAAATCAGGGTCCTGTCCTTCCCTGGCCTCTTACAAACCGTCTCGGGGTGACAGGAACATTCACAGCTGCCAGCAGCCCCGACTGTCACGCAGTTTGCAGCCCCTGTCATGGCACGCCCGCCAAGGATTGCCAGCGGCGAAGAGCTCTGACAGTAGCTGCAAACTTGCAAGTTTTCCAACCACAGCACTAAACAGCTCCCACCAGGGTGGGAGAAAGGAACAGCAGCAAAAATACCTTGCAGGGATATTTTGCAACAGGCAGGAGCTCGCCAGGATGAAGTCCCAGGGCTCCGGGGTCAAGCACCACTTTCCCTGCCGTGCCACAGCCCCAGCAGCATCCCGCTGGGCTGGAGGTCACGTCCCATCCACCGGCTCTGGCTGCAGCAGGAGCATCCTGCAAGATGCAGATCAGCCACGTCCCATCTTTAGCATGGTGACAGCGGCCATGGCTCGCACATTCACCGGAGAATAGCCCTGAGCACTGCAGCTGGTGACAGACCCCTGAGCCGCCCAGTTGGGCAGACATGATCAGTCCTGTCAGCCCCGGCCACCCAGATGGGTTCTCTGGCCTCTTCCAGCCCAGGACAGGACCAGAGCAGGCAGAGAAGGTCCCCACATCATCCCTTCTAGTAAATCCTTACAGGGAGACTTGGGGTTTGTGCTTCACTCTCAGGAATGAAGCCCTGCGCTGGCAGCACAAGGTGGCACCGCAGATGCTCTGCTCCCCTGCTACAGACCCCAGCATCACTTCTGAACCGGGATTTTTTGCTTTTGTGTTTTTCTTTTTTTTTTCCCTGTTGAAAGGAAGAAAGAAAAAAAATCAAAAAAGCCATGGCTGTGGAAGAAAACTACTTCTCTCCAAGGCTGCCAAACCGCTAATGGGGGGAAGCTCCTCCCTTCCCAGCCACGCTCAGTCAGTGCCAGAGTCTGTGTCCACTGTGGGGGAAGTGAAGACAGGGGTCTCAGCCCATCCCCGGGCATCTCCCCTGGGACAAATCCTGGCCCTGCCACCTCCATGCTGTTTCCTCACTGCTTAATCCTCTGCTGATGGAAAAGATGTTCACTGCCGAAAAACTGATGGCTCCCCTGGTGGTCTCCGCATCGCCCTGGCAGTGCATCCCCTGCTATCCAGCAGCGCTGAGGAGCTTTTTGGGGACATGTCAGCCAGTGGCTCAGTGGTTGAGCAGCGGGCAGGCAGCAAGACAAGGGATATTGTCCCTGGAGCACGTGGAGCCCCGAGAATCCCCTGTTTGAGGAGTTTGGCATGCAGGCAAGGGCATGCAGTTGCTAATAATAAAGACAAACTGAAGCTTGATGAGGCTCTGCCCTGAAGAAGTTTCTTGGTGAAACAGATGATCTGTGTCCTGAAGAGAGAGCCAAGCATTTTGCAAATATACGGAGTGGAGAGGGGAGCAGCAGGGTGCCAGCCCCCAAGGAGTGCCCTGCTCCTGTACCCCCGGCCAGCACAGTTGCCTGAGAAATGCTGAAAGACCCACCCCGGCAATGCCTGGCAAGACCTGGCCACGCACAAACCTGCAGAGATTGCACAGTCCCTTCAGTCCCGCAATGCTGCTAGGTCCCCCATCACCCCATCCCACCACACACACCATGGGAAGACCTCAGCAAGGGGAAAAGAGAGGAGAAACCCCTGGGGCTGCCTCAGCACCTGCATCCATCCGCTCCAGGGGGACACGGGGTGTATCGAACAAGGCACCCACAAAACCCTGCCAAGGAGTCTCCTCCAGCCCTCCATGTGGCAGCAAGGGGACCGGAGGAAGGCCACACTCAAGTGTGCCACCTGTGGTGGCGCTTTAATTCCTTTTGGTAAGACACAAAGGTAGGGGGGAGCCTCCACCCAGAGGAGAGAGACAGCACCCAGGGCAGAGCCCAGAGGTGAAGTTGTCATGAGCTGGGCTGTTACAGCTCTTCCAGGCCCCAAGTCAGGGTTCCTGGTGC
>NW_009701099.1:2105-2361 GCF_000703405.1 Apaloderma vittatum
CCTCTTCGCGCCGAGCCTCGGCCGCCGGGGAGCCAAGGCTCGCCCAGCAGCGCATCAGTGCTGCGGAGGCAGGGCATGAATGGAAATCATTATCATCCTCCAGACCACACACAGGCACGCACGCTCCGCGCTCGGCTCACCCCATTCTCCCACTGAAAGAGAGCCGGGGCCGGTGGTCTCCGTGGGCCTCACCTCCATATCGGAGAGGAGGGCAAGCTGCAATCTGCTCCCTTTTATGCATATTCAGCATGACCCT
>NW_009701099.1:2483-2703 GCF_000703405.1 Apaloderma vittatum
GCCACCGCTGACTAAGCAGGGAGAAACAGGCGGAGCCCCTCGGCTCTGAGTCTCAGCCCCAGCACCCAAGGAGGGACATAAGCGATTGGGTGCATCTCCCAGAGATAGCATCCCAAAGGTGTCCCTTGACGAGGCTCTCGGGTGGGCGCCAGTAGCACCCCTGGGGCTGGGGAGACGCGGTGGCAGGGCTCACCCTTCCCGAGGAAGCGGCCGCCCTCCC
>NW_009701099.1:2734-3000 GCF_000703405.1 Apaloderma vittatum
TCCTCACTCCTCCACTCAGGGAATGCTAACAGCCGTGCGGTTTGGAAGGAAGTCACGCCGCCGCAGCGCTTCAGAAGTGCTTTTTGAAAAAAAAAATAATAAAATAAATATTAGCTACCACATCCAATGTCTCCACACCCCTTCTCCCTACAGCAACGTGCTTCCCAAGGTGACCAGCAGCATTTCCCCACCTTGCGGGAGGCTTGTCAGGGCAACGTTCCAGCCTGCCATGGGCTCCCCTTCCCATTGCCTTCCCTGCCAAGAGC
>NW_009701099.1:3053-3488 GCF_000703405.1 Apaloderma vittatum
TGGGTGCTCAGCCCCAAAAATTAAATGCGTGAGGCAGGTGCAGCAGGTGAGCTAGGGCAGAGAGAGCAAACTTCCCCAAATAAGGATGCTACTGCCTACGGCAAGGCCAGGGTCACCACCCAGCAGACCAGGGGCAGCGGTAGCTTTGCAAAGGTAATTACAGGATTAAGTGGAACAAGACGGGGCGGGGAGGGGCTTATTAGCCAGATTTGATCCCAGGACCTTTGCGGCACGGGAGCAGGCTTCTCTAATTAAAGTGGAGGGGGAAGGCATGAGTAGCCCGAGCAGTGCTTTGCCACTTGCTGCTGCCCTGACACCGAAAACCGTGGCTTTAGAGGAGAGGTGTTGGCTGAAGCCAAGTAGCCAGCGCTGCCTGGCAGAGGAAGGGGAAAGCCCAGAGGGATGGCAGGGAAGCGGTGCTTCCCGGCCTGCCGA
>NW_009701099.1:3508-4508 GCF_000703405.1 Apaloderma vittatum
TGCCGCTGGCAGTCTGAGTTTCTCCTCCGGGCCAGGGCAGCATGGTGCATGGGGTGCTCGCATCAGCCGAGGAGAGCACGTGGCCTTACTTGGAACTGGTTCAGACTGGGATGCCTGGTCCCTGCAAGATGCTGCGTCACCTTGTGCACAAGGACGACGTCCTGGGTGCCAGCATAGGGCAGGGATGGAGCCACCACCTGCACAGGACACAAAAATGCTCCTCTTACGGCGCTGCATAGCCATGGATGAGCTGGCAGAGAAACCCCAGGTAAGGACCAAAGGACCCAAGTACTTGAAGGGATCCAGCAACTACATCCGAAGTGCTCAGATACGGTGATCTGCAAGGACTAGCTCATCCCTGAGCTGAGCCATCCCCAGCAAAGCCCACCAGTGGCTCAGATGCTCCCCGAGGAACAGGGCACGGGGGGACAAGGAGGGGAGTCAGAGTTCAGAGAAGCTGTAACTGGGCACAAACAATCAGAGTGTGCCCCTTAACCAGGGTATGTCCGCTATCAGACCTTGTGAATTCCCACCTCCTTAAGGGCCCTTGCTAATGAGGGGATCCCTGCTCCCTCACCACATGCACTGCTGAAGCTACCCACTGCAGATCCACCCCAGCCCAGATCACAGAATCCCCATGGACAGGATCCATCTCAAGGAGCTGCTGGGGTGCCTGGGTCTCCACCACCTCCCTTCCCTCCACAGGCACCAGCCCCACACCCATCACACTGATGCCACCCAAGAGATGCTTCATCCCCCCACCCAGCAAGCAGAATGCATCAAGACCAAACCGTGCTCCGGCCATGGATAAATCATTCCATGTGTTGCTGGGACAGAAAAAAACCAAAACAAAAACAAAAACCAAAAAAACAACCCACAACCGAGAAGTATTTAAAATGAAAGGAAAAACCCCATGCAGCCAAGGCGCTGGACTGGGCTCGGCTTTCCGGCGGGAGGGAGCGCGCGGCAGGGAGAGGCCGGAGGGGGGGGGGGGGCAGGG
>NW_009701099.1:4539-5219 GCF_000703405.1 Apaloderma vittatum
CCCAGCCGCTAATGGAGCAACCGGTGCCCACTTGGGACATGCCTAATGGCACCGAGGAGATGCCTCGCTTTTCTCTACGCACTCCCTCTCCTCTGATATTGAAATACCAGAAGCTTCCAAGCATGTACGGGCATACATCCACCGAGCTGACTGCTCTGCGCGGCCCCTTGGGGCTTTCAGCCCCCGAAGTCCATGCAGCTCGCACGGGCGATCACAAGGCAGTGTCTTCCTGCAGCACGCACTCACGGCAATGGATATTGCAATGCGCCCTGGCAGGCCAGAGCCAGAATGACACAGGCCATACGATACCCCAGCGGTACCAGGAGACGCATACAAATTACACTGCATGCAGGAAAGGATGGGCCAGATTCTGACCTCAGCCCCTTTGGCACCGGCCCGAAGTAACTCCATTCAGATCGGGCCAAACCGAGACGTAAGCAACTCCATTCAAATTTACACTGGCATACCTGTGGTCAGAATCTGGCCTGGCTTGAATTAGTTGCAGCCTGCTGTTACAAAAGGCAGAAACGGAGCCCAGATTTCCTAGGTTATCGAAAACAACCAAAGAAAAAAATAGTAGTAATAATAATAAAAAAAAGAAATCCACCACGAAGCAAACAGTCCCCAGGCTACTCAACCATGTGCATGGAGCTGTCAAAAGCTGGATGCTTGGATGCATT
>NW_009701099.1:5250-7329 GCF_000703405.1 Apaloderma vittatum
CAACTCAGCCACGTTGACCATAGAAAGGAGAAACCAACATTCAGCCCAGGCATCCTGCTGCATCTGCTGCTCCACTCGCCAGCGGCCCCGGGTAGAGCTGGTCGCACTCCGGGGAGGGGAGATTTAAGCACAATATCAAGCACACGCTGCAGAGCTGAATCCATTTCACTGCAACTCTCTTGTCGCATCCCCCAGCCAGCACAAGCTGGAGATCTCCTTGTCCTCCCAACACAACAGCAGCGTAAGGAGACATCTGGAGCCCGTGGCCTTGCAGAGAGCACACCTGCCTCGACATTACCCTACTTATTGACCTCTACTACAGCTCTAATCCCACCCCAGACTCCTGAACCCCCTTGCCTGGCTCCACCGCATGCTCCCGGGAGCATCCCTTGGGGCATAGAGGGTTTTCCCGGCGGATGCACAGGAGTCATGTGGTCCCAGCCCAGAAGCCCTCATCGCTTCAACCCCTTCCCGCTCCATATGGGAATAAAGCAATCTGGTTTCCATAACGTCCCTTATTGCCTTTTCACAACATGCCGGGCACAGATGTTGAAAATAGTCTGGATGAATATTTAAAATGGTATTCAGAAATGACAACATTTGGCCGGCTTTGAAAGATCTCTCACATTGGGTAGAGGATGGCTCACGACAACGGGGCCGGAAACACGCTGCACTTTGACATCTTTTTTTTTTTTTTTTTTTCTTTCCCCCCCGCTCTGGCTATTGGTACAATATTTCATGCCCCTGGTGTCACACAGCCTGTTATTACTTGAGTGCCAGCCAAGTCTGCAGCATTTGGAATAGGCCGTCACGTACGTTTTCAAACATCACGGGGCAAAGCGGAATATGGAAAATCTGTCGCGTTTCCATACTGAGTGCGAGTGTCCTGCGCAGGCTCAGGGAGGGGCTCGTGGGGGCACAAAATAATTGCTTCCTTATGGAGCGGGGCCTGACTAACCGGGTGGGGGAACAGGAGACAGAGGTGCCGTGGACACCCTCGGCACGGCAGGCTGCTTCCCTGCTGAAGGAGAGCGAAGCCATCTCAGCACGTGCCCCAAGGTTTGTGCTGATGCTCAACTCCTCCGGAGCTGGGAGATCTTGCTCAGACCTACACCTCCTCCAGGTGCCCCCAAGGTGGGACCTCTGTTCCAGCCATCCCAGCTGAAGACATCACGTTCTGGCGCTCAAGGAGCAGCAGCAATGCTCCTCAGCCTCGACTCCCAGCAGCTTCCATTTCTCCAAGGAAGTAGGCTCCTTGCTTCAGGCCACAGCGTTCTCATCAGCATCCCTAGGCCTGGCTTCCTTCTTCCCCAGGCTGCCGACTCACCTTGGCTCCTTCTCAAACCGGCCTTACACCTGCCTTCTTCTCTGCAGGGACTCGATTTGTCTTCCTCCTTCCACAAGCAGGTGGAGGAGGACGGGATGTTGGGACCTCCCGCAGCCCACCCCACACTTGGCCTGCTGGACCTCCTGTGCCCTCACCAGATCGCTCCAGCCAGGTGGTCAGGAAAGCACGGCAGCTCCCTCTGTATTATAAATCGGATAGTGCAGAAAGAAAAAAAAAAAAAAAAAAAAAAAAGGAAAAAAAAAAAAAAGTTGCCCTCCATCCATCCAAACGCCTTGGAGGGTGTTTACAAGCCACATCCTCGCTGCACCAGCCAGGGAGCTCCAGCTCCAGAGCAGGCAACAGCAGACTTAGCTGCGGAAGAAGGATCTGTGTAATTTCCAGCCACCTGGGATTTGTACATCCAGATCTACACTCAATTTCGTCTCAGCTGGACTAGAGGTCTGACACAAACAGCATGGGAGGAGGTAGGGATGCTCAGCCCAGCTTACACCCCATATGTTCCCAGGGTGAGTTCACCCGAGAGAGGAGAATCCAGGCACAGGCACTGAGCAGCAGGCAGGCAGGCAGGCCCACCACGCTGCCGGAGGAGCTCCTGCACACGGGGCCTTCCGCACCCACCTCGCTCAGCAAAAGCCGAGCGAGAGCAGCAGACTGCCGAGCACCACGTTCCCCATCACGCCAGCTATTCCTTATCCCAAGAAAGGTATTTCCATCCACCCACTCTCCAGCGG
>NW_009701100.1:0-17413 GCF_000703405.1 Apaloderma vittatum
GACCCGCCTGGTTGGCTTTGTGCCTCTCTGAAAAAGTGTCTCCAGCTCTCCCTTTCCAGGCATTGTTTTGCGGTCATTGTAATGGTTTTCTTCCTCCCCCCCGACCCTTTCTGCCCGTCAGTGCGTGTTGTTCCCTGGTCTTTAAATAGGCCGGCGCGGGTCTGGGTGCAGGAAGGAGTTTTGGGGGTGGTTCTGAGATTTTGGGGATAGTTCTGAGATGCAGCCGTAGACATGGGCATGTAACCATAGGTTGTAATTAACTTGTCGGGTCCCTCTTGTCCCTGTTCACACAAAATTTAGGCCAAGCTCTGTTTTTTCTAGGTACTGTTCAGGACTTTTTGCTTCCATATGAAAAGTACGATAATAACTTGGAGCCCTTGGAGTCTTGGCTCCTGTCCTTTGTATAATTCAGGAGACACAAGGTGCACATCTTTTTCAGTTTAGTATAGCAAAGGGCTCTTTAGCTTGGATGTTCTGCGTGTTAATGAAAGTGATGCTGACTTGGACCTGCTGTGGAGTCTGCATCAGAAATATCTCCCTTACCTATTTAAGTATGGCTCATACATTTGAATAGAATGCCACGGAGGAGCCTTCCTTATTCTTTCCCCAGTGAGCTACGCACAGAGATAATGCTAATGAAGAACCTTCAGGGCACTCTCCCTACTTCTCTGATTTCATGGTAAAGCCTGTTCTGCAATCCTGTTTAATACTAGAATGTGCTGCAGAGTGTTGATAGTAAAAAAAGTTTGGGTTGTAACTACGATTAAATGCTATCCTGAATGCATTTCTTGTGATCTCTTTGATTCTGTGATTTTCAAAATTGTGCTTCTAAACATTTTCCTTCACTTCTGAAGTTCCAAAAACTGTAGTGAGCTGCCAGCACAAATTAGCATACTGCTCTGCTTCAAAGAAGCAAGACTGTTTCTTGTGAGCCTTGGCTTGACACCAGGTGTCAAAAATGAATTCAAGTGACTTTGCCCCAGACAGCGGTTTTCTATTATTATTATTGTATTGAGTTTCTTTTGCTCTCCTGTAAAAGATTCACTAAACTGAAAGTCATCTGAGGCCATAGTTCAACTGTACCTAATCTGTAGCAGTAATAGTGGCTTCGGGACTTCTGCTACTTGTGGTGTTGCTTGCACAGCTTCTGGTGATGCCAAGCATGAAGCAGATCAGCAAACTACCCAGCCAGAAAAAAAAAAGGTCATGCACAGACTCCTGATCCACTTTGCAGTGTGGTCCCACTAATGATAGCACAGCCTGTCTGTGGGGAGTTGATGAGCTCTGGGATCATCCCAAAGAGCCTGTGAGGATTTGGCCTGCTCAAGGCAGGGCTGCCTGGGTTGAAGCAGAGACGGGAGCGTGTTCAGCTGATATTGGTACCGAGGCAGTGTGTGAGATTGATGAATCCTTCATTAAGCTCTGAGGAGGCTCAGAGAGGAAGTGAAATGTAGCTGCTGCAGAAAGGGCTCTTGTGCTGGCACGTGAACTGGGTAGAAGCACAGTGGGATTGAGCATACAAAGTAAAGCCTTACTTTTCCCCTTGAATCCTAGTAACCTTAAATATGTGCATGTTTTCTTTTTTTTTGTTTTCATTCTTTTGTTTTGCGACAAGCTGAGAAAAATGTTGGCATTCCTTAAACAGAGTAAAACCAACAAACTATCTCATACTGAGTGTATCTCAGTGTAACATGATACTTGCATATGTTTTTTTGGCATTGACAATCAAGCACAACTTCTACTGTCTGAAATAAAAGTTCCAATGTTGTAACCTCAAGGGCTGTATGCTCTTAGTGTGGTTCCCTTATTAGAAAGTAGTAACTAGTCCGCACTACAAAGAAGCACGTTTGTAGAGAGTCCAAATGAATTGGCAGTGTGTTCTGCTCGGAGTGTTTCTGCTGGCACTACTATATCACCTTCGCAAACACCACAAGCTGTCACAAAATGCTCTGCTTTTTCATGGTTGTTATATTGCTGAAGTAGCTGTGGTGCTTAGTATGTGACTTTTTTTCCTTTTCTTTACTCTTTTGGTTTATATATCTGTACTGGCCAGACTTTTTGAGAAACTGAACTACAGCAAAAATGGCACGATTATGAAGCATTTGTTTTAACAGCTAGCAGCCTCAGAGACAGTATTTGGTGTTTGGCTGTTTCACTTTATCAACAGTAAAAAAACTTTTCTCTTGACTCTTAATAGCTTATGAAAGTTGACTTCAGTGGCCTCAGGCTAGGTTCACAGGGATAGATGTCTTTATCACAGATCTGGCATGGTGTATGTGGGTGTCAGTGTGAGTGAGAGGTAAAAGCTTAAATAGATGGGGCAACATATGTTCTCCTTTCCTTTTAAGGTTCTCTGCTTTGAGGTTTGTTTTTTTTTTAATTCCCACAGCTGTATGCATTGTCGGAATTCTGGATGGAAACATTTTTATGGCTTTTTTTAAACTGTTTTTGATGCAACAGGTTTTTTAAAATTGTGAGATTAGAACTTTATGGATAAATTAAAAATGCTGGTGTGGAAGAAACATTTCTTAATATAGTTGCTATTTCTAAGCAAATTGTCTTTGGAAAACTAGGAAGTAATTAAGAAATATTAGATAGTAGTCTCTGGGAAAAAAGACAAGCTTTTAGTGGGCTAACTGAAAAAATTGCCAGATTCATCTGAATTATTTTCATAAGACTTTGTCTCTAAGGGTTTTACACAGTAGTAAGTGTTAGAGGGTGGCAGCATACCTATGCTATGTAGTGCAGATAGCCTGTGTCAGAAGGATCTGACGAGGGAACTAGACTGTAAGTGCCTTGAGGTGGGAGATGCAGGGAATTGCCGTGTGTGACTTCATATGAGTGACAGGAGGATTTCCTGAAGATATCTTTGGGATTATGAGGTAGGAAAGGATCTGTCTGAACCCAAGACGTGCATGCAAGCTGGGACAGAATTTAAGTCTGACTCTTTTAATTGGCCTGTGTGTTTCAGAAGACCAATAGTAAGAAAATTCAGAAGATTTCCTGAGTTCAGTGTCCTGTAGTGAATTTGATGTCTTCTATTGCTATTTTGGGAAGCTATTTTTAAGTGAATCAAGTGAATATATATGTGGTTTTTTTTTAAGAAGGCAACAGCTACTGATTTGGGTTGTCATTAGTTTTGCTTTACATTTGCTGTGGCGATATGTCATTTTGTTTCCTTTTGTGGAAACAGTGCTGCTTTTGTAAATACTAATGACGCTGATCATATGATTTCTTGGGGCTTTTGTTTTAGTTTCTTTGTGACTGATGCAGCTGCTTGGTGGCGTGTTCTATAGCTATGAAATGTGTGAGATTTGTTTGGCAATGCCGACACATGCTCTATTTCTAGAGCTATTCTACTTGGTTCCTTTAATACAAAATACTTAAAATGTGAGAAAGCTTATGTACAAGTGAAAGTAGAAGTGAAAGTAGATTGTAAACAGAAGTTTTACTTTCAAAGAAGTTCTTGAAGTTTTTGCCCTGACTTGTAGTTGCGTACATTTTGGGGAAACCCTTTTCCATTTCCATATTAAAGAGTCTTGCCAGGTGCCCTAAGCCTACTTGGGCTGTCGGGTTGTGCATTCTGCTGTTGCTTTCTGGGGACCTTGCTCCAGAAAGGTGCCCAGACAGTGGTGCACATGGAAGGCTATGGGCAGGGCAAAACTGCTGATGTTTTTTTGTGCAGGTGTGGATGAAACACAGCTGGCTGGCACTAGTCAAAGCATCAGGACCTGTGATGTCTGACACCTTCCTCTGGCTCATTCTGCCTTCTGGCATATGTACTTTTTTGTCCTGCCTCTCAGAAGTCTCTTTATTTGCTCGAAGGTGAGAGGTATAAGCTGCTTTAGGATGGAGGTCCTGTCTAAGCTGTTCCACCTTGCTAGAAGAAAATAGTCTGCACAGAGTATGTAGGAATGTGTTACACAGGTCTCATGATTAAAACCAGGGATAGTGTGATTTGAATGCCTGTCCTAACTCCAAGGACTTAAAAGTACATGTTTTATCAGATGTTGCAGTCAGTGTTCACATCTCGCCGAAAGTCCTGTTGTGAATATGAATGTCCACCTTTCCAGGGAAGCAAGGGATGAACTTTGTTTCTTTGGTGAGGGACAGTTTTGTCAGTCAGTGTCAGTCAGAAATTGCACACCAGGATTTAGCACCATGTCAAATGAAAACCGTGGTACGTTGTAAATGAGCTAGATAGCACTACCGTCTGCTCAAGTGCAAAACTGTTGTTACAACAAAGGTGCGGTTCCATCTAATGAAAAAAATAAAGCAGAATTTTTGAGCTGTTAAAGTGTTAGTGGTTAAATATTGGGGAGAATCCTGTAGGTTGAAGAAAGCAAGGATTAACACATGAATTTCGAGTTGGTTCCTTTTTCCTGATTGCTTTTTGGGTTCTCCATGTGAGTGGTCTGTTCTAGATTGAAACTGAATGTGTTATGCATGTCTTTCATTTAGCATCGTGGGAACTTCAATTCTTTTGAATAACTGACCTTATCTGATAATGCTAATGTGGAATATCCAGCAGTATGTTACAATGATGATCTGAAATATCCAGCAAGTTTTTTACAGTACTGGCACAAAACCCGATTTTTGAAATTGAAGCTCTCTTTCTGTTGTACATCGTTGTAGTATATTTTCTACATATTTAATAAATTCTACAAGCAACAAACATGAAATTATTTTAAATTTTAAACTTCTTTGCAAACATGTTATGGATTGAAAATTAACTAGAAGATTCATACTCAGAGAGGAAAATCTGACACTAGAGTCTTTGGAGGCAGTTTGGTGCTGTGGGTACTTCTAATGCATCTCTGGGTGGTCCTGCCTCGTGCCCCGATCTGCTGCTGCTGCTCCCTTGGCAGAGCTGATGCTTGTGTGGTTGGAGAGTGATTTCTTTCCTGCTGCTTATCTCATGGGAAACTAACCCAGTCAGTCATGTTTTTATAAGTCTGCTAACTCACCCTGTGGCTACGCCTTGCCATTGCTTTTACAGGTAGAGGCAGGAGTGACGTGGCTGGAGGTGAGTGGAGGGAAAGCAGGGCTGCGGTGCCCAGCAAGTGCTGGGGACAGGGCATCAAACTCAGTACTTCAGGACCAGGGCAGTGCTCTCACCTCAAACTAGTCATGGTTCCAGATGCTTTTGAAGAGGTGTTCCTGGGACTGCTGTTCTCCAGATAGCTTTTTGCCTGTGCAGGGGCTGAACCATCCACATCAGTTCATGCTTTCAGTAAAATCTTGCCGTGAAAGCATGAGTTCACTCCAGTAAGGTAGGGGAAAAGCTTTTGTCTTGGTTCTGGAGGGATCAAGGCATTAGACTGCATCCTGCTCACAAATGTTATCTGGCTCCTGGAGGAAGCCAAGAGGGAGAAATGGTTGCTCTTTTGCCTTGTCAACTTTTGGCTTCTTGGTGCCTGACTCTCAAGTAGCTTTGGTGTTACGAAACAGGCATGGTTCTGGGCAAGTTTATGGCTGCCCACAGATTTTGAATAGAACAGAGGAAGTGAGTAGCATGTCTGTTACTTAAAGCTGTGAGTGGCACTAGAATCTTGCAGATGTTGGCATCTATTCTATATATATATATATTTTTAGAAGTTGATTATTACCATGGTTTCCAGAGTTGTAGAATATTTGTGTTAATAGTTTATTCCCCCGCCTCCTCACTGTAATCATCTTTCCACTCACTACTAGTGAGTAACTTTAGGTAGTAGCAACTAGAAGTTACAAACTACATATGTGGTTGTATTGCTGTCACTTGCTATGTTTTATTTCTTGGATATGTTGGAAGCTTTTAGCAGGAAGAGAATGCATCCAGTTTTGTTCTCTTTAATGTTAAATTTATAATTTAGCAGATATGTTCTTACATCTAGAAACTTAAGCTGGACTTTTGTGTTTGCTGTTCCAGGCTTATTTTTATACAGTGGAATTAAAGTATTTTCATCAAGGTATATGCACTGTGAGACATCTTTTATATAAACTAAAGATTTTGCAAGCTTACACCTTCAAATTGGAAATCATGAAGTAAACACTTGAGCTACAAAACAATCGAAGGATAAATGGAGATAATGCAGCAATATTGAGTCTGAATTTATTAGATTGCTTGATTTGTCTTACGTTGCTCCCTCAGTGACTGCAAATCAGAACAGTCTCTTGTGGCTGCTCACATTTGTCACGGAGGAGTTACAGTTAAATGTGTCGGAATTTACTGTCTCTTCTTCATTAGACTTGGGCAATATAAAACACTGACATCTTTAATGGTTGAAAGGCTAATGGGACCTCTGCAATCCAGATGAGACTTGGTCCTGTATCTTTCTCCTGAGCCTGAGAATTTTGTCCTTGATTTGCAAACAGGGAGTTTTTTTAAAGGAGAGCAGTACTTATCTTAATGTAAGGTTAAATACTTGAAGGAGTGGATAGTGAGGCTCTAAGTGGACTGTGATGGAACTCCCCTAGCATGTCCTTTTAGGAAGAAGATAGGGACGCAGAAGTTGCTCTGTGTGTGTTGATTTTTTTTTTTTTTTAATAAAATGGTCTTGCTGATCTATATACCTGACATCATGGACTTCTAGAAAGCTTTCTATTTTTGCTTGATATTGAAATGTAGAATTTTGTACTTTAAGACAATTTAAATCACTAATAAGAAACTATATTGCATAAATTTAATGAGTATATTTAACTTATATTAATACTATCTATGTAGTCTATCCTCATTGTTTTTCCTCTGTAAAATTGATGGCCCTAAATAGCTACAGTGGTGAACTAAGCCCTTGGTGTGATATTGCTTCTTATGCACAGACCAAAAGAGCAGTTTCTGTTCCTAAAACTTGTTATGCTGCGTAGTCTGTCTTTCACCTGTTATTTTTGTGGGGTTTGTGGGTGGGGTGAGTACAGCAGAATGACAAACTGGTTAACATTGTAGGCAACGTCTTAGTAAGCAAGTAGTCTAACTTTAGCCTATGGTGCCAAGAGCATTTTTCCCTTTCAAAATTTGTAGCCCTAAGACAGCTTGATAGATTTTTACCAGGATCTCTTGCTTTTCTTCAAGGGCAAAGGCTTGTCTGTGGTATTACTGTAGGTGCTCACATAGCAGCCCTGGCTCATGGAGCTCTGCAAATTTTATCTTCTCTGAGAGCTAGAGGAAATTACTTCCCTGGAAGGGGCTATGCAAATGTGAGGAAGACTTGCCCTCCTCTTAAAATTAATTTCTTGGGTGGTGATGAGTGTGTCGAGAGCCCTGGTTTCTTTTGGGGTGCTGGCTGAGGTTTCCTGTCTGGTTTTGCTGTTGGCCATCATTCCTGGTTTGTAGAAGGAGGATGTATTTCAGTGAGGGGGCTGTAAACCTTACCTCTAGCAGCTGAGGCAGCGATGTGAGCTCTTCTGCAGAATGCCAACCAAAATAAGCTGTGGTGGTTTAAAGAGCCTAAATAATCACTCTTTGTATTGGTTGACCCTGAGTAAATAGGTTAGAAAGTACTTAAGAGCAGCTCAGCTGGCAGCCTTCTGGCAGAGAGCTGAGACAAGCGGCTGAGGGTGCTGAGCTCTTGCACAGCTGTGTCCAGAGGAGGAGATCCAAACCCAGGGCACAGGTTCGCAAACTGAAAGGCTGCTCACCAGGCAGAAATGTGGCTTCTCCCCTGCAAGTAACCCTGCAATTACAAGTAAAGTATGAGGATCCCAATACATCATCCTCCTAGGAAATGAATGTATTTTCTAGTTAGGCTGTAGTGATCTGGTCTGGGGCAAAAGACGTAGTGGTTAAATTTAGACGTGGTTTTGGGGGATGCAGGGGAGTGCAGCAGTGCTAGCCCTGTTCTGCCAGTGCCGCCAGGCTGGCGGGCACCGTGGTGTGGGCTTGCTGTGCAACAGTGTCCTGTCTTCCCTACGTACGTACATGAAAGTCCGTGCTGTGGTTATAACTGGCTCCTATTATTAGTTCACATTGTGTATTCATTAGTAAAATTAATGGTAGGAAGGAGTTGGGCCAGAAAATGCCAATGTGCAAGAGAAGAGGTTGCATGGCAACACTTAACAGTCCCGAACGTGGAGTCATGAATAAATAATGGTGGAAAAATAAATAGGAGGAGGGAAAACGAGTGGGCTGGAGGAAAAATGCTATCTTTGTATTGACTATTGTTTCAGTGCCATCCCAGATGTGTCTAACAAGTCTGACATTGTTGAGTTTTTCATTACTGAGAGCCTTTCATAAGGCCCCACACTGTAATATGTGTGTGTGTCACTGGAGTAGCCTGACACAGCTTTGCAGAGGCAAAGGTTGTGCAGAATGCTCTGATAGGGGATAATGGGAAGCCTGGATCTTAGACCCAGTTGTAGAGAGCTCCTTGCCTCTAGGAGCTACTTTCTAATTTCTTATCTTTCTGGCTTTCTTCACCTAAATGACTGAGGAGGCTTCCTGATGATTTGTCTGTGTTGTCCTTGACACTTTAATATTCTTAATTCAAGAATATGTGTCTTGCTGATGGCTGACACATACATCTATAAATAGCAAAAAAAAAGGACACATTTTTAAGGAAGAATATCAAAAGAAAGCAAGCTTCATGAAATAAGACTGCAATAAAGTCTTTAATCTTCAGGTAACTCCTTTGTTGTGGTTAAGAGGCTTGAATGTCTCTTGGCGTTTCATTTATCTGTTACTATCGATTAACTTGTGGTTCCCTGTGTGATTTTGTTGTTAGTATTGTTTCATTTTTTTAACCGAATGCATAACTTCAGGTTAGCAAGGGAAAAAATGCTGTTTGTTGAATTGGAGAAGTGGCCCTTACTTATTGGTGCTAACTGAATGTGAGAATTTGGGTTGCCAAGCGTAATGTTTCAATTTTTTTTTCTGGGGGGGAAACAGAGTAAGAGAAAGCTGGCAGCATTTTTTGTCAGTGTTTCCTCCCTCTGTTTATGTTAGAATGAGTGAAGAAATGACTTCCATTGCCAGTGACAATACTGCTACTCGCTCTTTGCATTTTGGGCTAACTGTCTGGCTTTTTACTTTTCAATTGGACATGCTGTCTTTCAGCATTAAAAAAGAAGAAAAATGTCTTCTCCCAGCTCCTGCTCTCCAGTTGTTCGTTCTGGCCCGTAAGCTGACTTCCAAACGGCCGTGAAACCTTTCCCTGTAACTTTGTGCCGGTTCCACTCTGTTGTGACTGGTGTTCTTTCTGCGAGGCCAGGCAGACAGTTTCCTGCCGTGACAGCAGCTGTGGGGTGGACTGATGGAAAGCGTGCTCGGCTTAGGGTCGTGATGCTGGGTATTACTTCTGTTGGGACTTCTGTACCCCCTGTGGCATTTTGTGATTTACTTAAAACGGTGGCTCTACTCCTGAGATACAGAGAGAGACTGACTAGTTTAAAAGCAAAAATAGTTCTGACTTTTGTCTTCCACGCTGTTGTTGAAATGGATTTGTATTTGAAGCTGTGGTCTTGCAGAATCGTGCATGTTATACTCTGTATATGTGGAAAAGAGCAGGATGCCAGAGATTTGTAGTGAGTGATGTGAACTTTCCCTCCAGGCGAGAAGTGGGGCCATCCAATTTTCCACTCACAGTGGAGATAGAGCTCAAAGAGCTGCAGAAGCCAATAGTTAACTCTGTTGGAGATGCTGTTCCCTGCGGTTCTTTAAAATAGAATTTACAGTGAATAATGGTGTACAAATGTGTGTGACAATTTCTTTTTTTCTCTTCTGATTCTAGATGTCAAAATTAACCTGGACTACTTGGGAATGGCGAAACATAGCCCTGGGATCCTGCAGTGAACAGTAAGAAAGTTTGGATACTTTGTGAATGCAAATAATGATTATTTTTTGATGGTTTCACCCGGGTGAAACTGTTGCTGTTCAATTAAAATAACTAGGCAACACATTGTGTAGTTCAGTGGGGATGTGCTCTTGGCTTTTCATGCAGTTACGGGACAGCACAGTAAGTCAGAGGGAGGGCTCAGAAGGGGGGCACTCTTTGGGAAACAATTCTGGGGAACTCTGCAGCCAGTGTGACACTGGAGGTGGGGGAGGCTCCTGTGGGTGGTGCATTATCAAGTTATGGAGGTAGTAGCTGAAGAATGCTTTCCTGTAATGTGTAATTCTGTTGTGAGACTTGTGTGTAATTACATTGAGACCCCGTTGTCATGGATATCTTCAGCAAAAATTAGTTTGATACGTGTTTTGACACATATTACTGGAAGAAAAAAGTGAATTGTGGAGTGGTAAAGCCGATGTTCTGGGTGCGGTTTGTGGTAAGTCCTTAAAATTCTGGCTGAGGGAAGCTGTTGGGGTGCAGTGTCATGTTACTGGCATCACTCCTGAATTGGCTGCTGTTGGACAGGTAGCTTGCCCAAAAAGGTCTTCAGTCTGACCTTTCGTATCTGGCTTATGTGTGGGGTTTTCCTTATATGAAACTTGGCATTTAATGGATGTTGATTTAAATGTTTATGCATCCAAGAAAGCAAGCATCTTTAAAGAAATTTTTGATTCCAAGTTCCTCCAAGTAGTCAGTGTTGTTGATAGTCTGAAACTTTCTCACTTGATGGATACATAAATAAATATTTATGTATGTACATGCTCTGTATTCTTTATATAGTCTTTTCCAGATGTTGCAGTAGGCATCCTTAAATTGGTGCATTGAAGATTATTCTGATGCATTTTCCCAGTATAAAACAGTTGATTTATGAGAGACTAGGGGTGAATAGCATGCTTTTGTAAAGTGTAAATTTCCAGCAGACGCTATTGATACTATTTGTCAGCCTTCACTGGAACAGAAATTAGAAGGCTTTTGTATTTGTAAATATCCTGATTTGGATATAGTCAGTTGGAAATGAACAGCTCTTGGAAACTTCTGTATCTAAACTCTTCACAGCAGTTTAAGTGCTTAACATGCGAATGTTCAAATGAAAATTATTTCCTTTTATTTTTTTTTGATAGAACTCTGTCATGTCATGTTTAATTCTTCCATGGGAGCAGTGCTCTATCCAAGTCTTTCAAAAGCTGATTGATATTTGTGAAATGTTAGACACTGTTAATGTCTTGAAAGTCTCGGAACTCTCTTTTGGATGAAAATGGTGTAGTTGTTAAATTGTTGTGCATCAAATTATGTAGCCTCAGGTCATGTATTAGAACAATTGATAAAGATGCAGGAAGCTACTTAGTTCTTTGTAGAAAATAGTACCTGGAAATAGTTCAAGGAAATACTGTTAAGACTGACTGCTTTCAGCTCTTTGAGAAGTTTGTTCAGCTTAGCTGAAAAAGATAAATGTATATATTTGTAGATTATTAAGCAGCTCTGAAATCTTACCAGAATGCAGATAAAGCTTCAGTTTACTTCTGCTGATCATGGATATACTGAGCTAACACTTTAAGCTGTGCTGCTCAGAGGTAAAACATTTATTAATTTCCAACTGTCCTATTTAGCAGGCTTTACTGTTTGAAATGTAAGGCAGGGAATTTTGTTCACAGGTTTGTTCGGCTAAAACTGTGTGATTTCTTCAGGAGTTGAGAACAAACGTACAAAATGTCAGAGAATGCTCATGCATGTACAGTGTAATTCAGAGGAATTTTAAGGATGGAAATGATTCTTGGTACAAGCTGGGATACTGAGAATGATTTTTTTTTTTAAAAATTTTATTTTTTTTTCCTTACTTCTCTGACTCTTCTTTTGAGGTGATTATTGGAACCAAGAGCTGGACTGTTATGCTGGTGTTCAAGACCCTCATGTTTGGGAGGTTCTTAATGTCCATTTCTAGGACAAGTATCCACAGGAGTCCAGACCTCATCTTGGCTGTTAATCCTGTAGTGTTGGAAAATGTCCCCCTGCTACTAAGTAGTAAACTAAATTGCCGACATGTGAAAAGCATCTTTCTCAGTTCTCATGTCATTTATTTGGCTCATGATAAGCCAGTGAGTGACGTGCCCCATATCATGCTCTGGATAGCCTTAGGACCCAGTCTTTTCTGAATTGTCAGTTTTGTGGTTGTGTCTTTTTAAGGTAGGCTCAAAATAGTTGTTAGAAAACAGAGGAAAATTAATGCCTCTAAGTTAATCTGCAGCCTGGTGTTCCCTGAGCTTCCACCTTCACCTGTTAATAGCACTCCAAAATTAGTAAGATTGCTGACGGTGACTGGTGTTTTAAATCATGCTGACTAAGTTGATCCAGAAGCACTTTTCCCAGACCTTTATTTGCATATGTAGATTTTCTTTTTTTCCTCTCCAAGGATGTGGTTTAGATGAAGCCTACAGGTAAAGGACCTGGCTGATGAAAGTAACAGCAGGTGGGAAGGCTCAGAGTGTAGTGGAAAGTGAGTCCAAGGTGGTTTGTCACATGGATACTGGAATGATAGCTTAAAGAAATACCATGGATTTAATTTCTCGGTGAAGCAGATGGCTCTGGTATTGCTAGTGTGTGATCTAGGAGAGAGATACTAAAAGCTTTTACAGCAGAAAGTGGGAAAGCTGGCTTTAATGTTGTTAGCTTCTTTGGCTTTTTGAATGTTTTGTTTTTTTTGATCAGATAATGTGTGCTGGCTATCCAAAAGTCACTTCTGAAGACTACAAGACTCTGTACTTTCAGGGTACTTGAGTGAAATAATGATGAAAAACCTTCCTCTAGTCATGACCATGGAAGCAGAAGCTCACATTGCCTTCAGTAGAGGAGTGGCATGGAAGATGCTTGCTTCGTGTTCTGGACACAAACAGGAGCATGAGCGTTGTCATCAGTGGGGATCTGCTCCGGATTGTGGATTTAGAGACAGTAGTGGTAGGACAACAGAATTTTAGGTAGCTGCCACTGCCAGACCATCTGGGTGCCATGCACGCCTCTGAATGATACTTGGAGCTGCCGCCGTGGATGAAGACACGGTGCAGATGTTTGGGCCGAGGGCAGAAGAGACAGAACAGAGCTGCTATTCAAGCAACAAAGCCAGTGTGAGCCCAGCAGAGTTACTAACCTGCCAGGTCTGCATGGCTCTGGCAGGGAGCTGGCTTGTCTTACTTGTGCTTTTCTGTGTTTTGGGACACCTCCCCTCCCTGTGCTGGCCCCGTAAACCTCACTGTCACTGTGGTGTGTTACCTGCAGCATCCTCCTTGCCCCGCTCTCCTTTGGTCCCAGACTGGGACCTCTGTGTGCGGAGCAGGTTTTGTTCGGGCTCAGCATAATGGGAGGAGACTCTGTCTGTTCTCTGAGGTTGGATTAGGCTGTGCTGTAATTGCTGACAGTCCCAGCTTTGAGAGCTAATACGGGGTGTCCAATATGGCCCTGCGTTTTCCTGCTGCCTGTGATGACATTTTAAACTGTAGGTGTTCTGTTGGGATGTGATGGATAAGCAGGGCATTAATGGCTTGATCTTCTTCAGAGAACTGTTTTCTCTTGCTGTGTGAGTGAAATTCTATGCTGAGAAGCTTGTTTTTTTATATTTAAAATATTACTGAAGACTTGTAAGCTTGTGTGAATACACTGAAGCTTGGTTTATTTTGTGTTCCTAGATAGGTTGAATAAAATTCTCATTGGACATAGTCTTAAAGGACATTAACAAAAGGACATCATGTAATTGCAGTTAACGAGCATGGTACCTTTTGGTGGGCAAAAGTTCTTCACTTAATGCCATTACTAAATTTTCCTCAGGGTAAGGTCTGTTCTGCTACTTAGAGTTGTGTTTCAACAGTTTGTGGTCTTGCCTTTATGACACTGAGCTTTTCAAAATGATTGATTGAAGCAAATTGGTAGCTTCAGTTGTGTCTTCTCTAGTCCAAGATCTGAGATTTCTTCTGTGTTTGATTGATTTTTATTAAAAACATTTAAATACTGATACAATTCTAGCTTATAGGTGGGAAATAGTAATGATTCTACTCGTTAATTATTATCAGTTGATACTGGATATATGTTAATGCTGCTCTCAGGTAATGTAACTCTGATGCCCATTATAAAAACTGTGAGGTTATGCTAATGTCCAGAAATGGGATGAAGTTAATGCTGAAAACTGCCCACATCAGGCTATTCGCATCCTACTCTTAAGATAAAAATGCCTTTTTAGGTATATACTGTACTTAGAGAGAGATTCTCTATTAATACTTCTTATTTAGAGATTAAAGCAGTTTTTTAAGAGTATAGTTCAATGTCAGATTTCATCAGCTGCTGCTGAAAGGGACAATACTGCTTTCTTCTGCTCTTTGTGTGGTTGTTTGGGGGTGCCGGGGGCCTGCGGCTGCCCCAGGTTGGTGGGATCCCCTTGTTCGCCTGATGGGGGGCTGTGCTGGCTGTGCCGGGCGCTGCTGCCCCTGACAGCCCTTTTCTGCTGAGCTCTGCCCCTGGTTGGTTTGTTGGGTTCAGCACAGGGGAAGCAAGAGGTAGTTAGGTTAAACCAAGTGTAATGTGGAGCAGTGTCGGTTATTCCTGCTCCCAGGCTAGAACTGGCCTTTTTGCTCCCTGTAGATTTAGTCAACTGTCTGTTTGCCAGCAGTGCTGTTTTATTATGGTTTTTAGTTTTCATTGGCTACTGTGCTACAGAAAGGACTGCGTTAATGTTGTAGGGCAGGCCGAATCACAGCGTCTCCAGAGAACTGTCACCGAATCATAGAATTGAGTTGGAAGGGGCTTTAAAAATCACGTAGTTCCAACCCCTCTGCTGTGCACAGGGACTAGGCAGGCCTAGACCAGGTTCCTCAAACCTTATCCAGCCTGGCCTTGAACACTTCCAGGAATGGTGCATCCACAACCTCTCTGGGCAGCCCATTCCAGTTTCTCACCACCCTCATCGTAAAGAACTTCTTGCTGATGTCTAATCTAGATCTGCCCTGCTCTAGTTTAAACCATTGCCCCTTGTCCTGCCACCACTTGCCCTTATAAAAAGTTCCTCTCTACTTTCCTGTAGCTCCCTTCAGGCACTAGCTGGCTGCTACAAGGTCTCGCTGGAGCCTTCTCTTCTCCAGGTTGAACAGCCTCAGCTCTCTCAGCCTGACCTCACAGGGGAGGTGCTTCAGCCCTTTGATCATAGGTCTTCCAGCTTTGTGATTTCCGAGCATCACTTGAAAACAGTTTGCCTTCTGTAGAAATGGCGTGTTTGCTCCGGTCTGTCCTCAGACCTGGTGAGTGTGTTTTTTGTGTTCACTGCATGCTCGTGCGTTTGCCACTGAGGGTGTTTGGACTTGTTCATTTAGTGGCTTCCTAGAGCGTGCCACACACACTTGACTGTATACTTTTTGACTTGCGTGTTGTGTATTCTGTGACATGTCTTGTGTCATTAATTTGCTGTTGTTTCTGAGGAGCTGAGTGCAACTGATACAGGTATCCTACATAAGCCATACGCAGTCCGTCACCTCTGAAACATCTAGAGCATTCTGATAGAAGATGAAATGTAGGCATAAAAATAAAAGTTAGTTTCACAGGGTATCTGCTGTGTGAGTTGTGTGCATTGGCATATGACCAACACATGTAATGTTTTTATTTATTTTATGGAGTTGAAATTAGGAGTAGTTTAACTTCTCTGTGAAATGCTAATCAATTTTACACGGGTCTTAACCACATCCCTTTTAAATCGTCTTCCTAAATTCATGCTGAAGGTCATTAAAACAAATACAGTGGGTTATATAGGAAATGAATAATTATTCAGAAATATATGTACTTGCTTTTGCATATCTGAAAGAATCATGGCAAAATATAACAGCAGCAACAAGAGCAAACACCACAAACCAAAGAGATCTGAGGAGGTTGTTCAGCAGTGAGAAAGGCAGTGCCCAGCAACTTTGCAGAGAGGGAAGCAAGTTAGTGCTGGTGAGCAGATTTGTGCTTTCTGTGGACATAGTGAGTAGCTGTGAAGTTGTAAGTGGAGATGTGAATTTCTTATGTTTGTGTGTTGGGCACGTGGAATCAACAGTGAGAATCAAAAAGTTGATAGCAGCTCTGTCGTTAAAGTTGAAAGTTAACAAAAGCTTTTCTGACTTTGAAAAATTTTGTTTTTAACATGGAATGTGAACTAGTTGAGTTTCTGTAGTAATGTGACTTGATAAGTATCCTCATGCACTTGCTGAATTTTGTACCTTATTGGAAGAAAATCCATCAGTTGCCAGTTTTAGAACTCCTAGGCATCATCTTGTTCCTCCTGCACTATTTGTTTTCATGATCTTTAGTTTTCCCCTGTGTAATGGGGAAAAACCCCACAACCTCTATCAATTCTTATGATTTTCTACCACAAGCCAACCATGCAGCTCCAGAGATGTAGTTTCTTTTGTCCCATCAGCAGTGACTTAAAAAAATAATAAAAAAAAAAGGCAGCCCTAAATTTTAAAAAAGGAAAAACTCAGCTTTCACCTTGTAGTATAACTGGCTCAGCTTTCTTTTGCAAGTAGACTAATATGAGTGGGTAATATAAACCTTCTGGTGAGGGGAAGAGATGTACAGATAAAGGGATTTAATTTTTAAAGTCACTGCCAATAGCTTTTTCGTTGAAATTAGGTGACAGGGTTAAAGTTAGCAGAAGTAGTACTGGCTGTACAGAAAGAGTGCGGCTAATCTAACGTTTTAAACAACATCTGGAAGAAGTTGAAACTGATATTTTTAGGAATTCAGGTTTTGTTGAGTACAGCACAAGTTTGCTGCATACTACTCACATTTATTTCTCCAAAACCTTTAACAATCTTGCAGCTAAGTTGACTTGGTGTGACCTGTTCAGGGAAACTATGTACAATGGAAGGATTAAAAAAAAATTACTTTTATTTGTAGTGAATAATTGAAAGATTTCTTCCCAATCTTTAAGCAAACTGGAATGAGCAGTGTGGTTGGTATGTACAGATAAGCAAGTCTATTAAAGAACATATCAAAGGAACATGGTTTCTGATCTCACCGAGCAGGTGTATGGAAAGAAGCAGTTTAACTATACACACAAACCCATCTGTGGTGTATGCTTGTCCAAGAGGAGGCCAACTTCATTTATTTCCCAGAACTAATTTAATCCCAAAATCAGAGTTTTGCAAAGTTGAGGATCGCCTGCCTTTTGATCCATTCATTCTGTTGCGTAGCGTGTTTGCCTCATCACAGAAGCTTGTGCAACGCCCACAGCACGGCAGGACAAGGAGCGAGCCTGCAGCATCTGTCCTCGCTGACATTAACCCCCCTGCACAGCACATGGGGCTTTGCCAGTAACTGTTGGAGTATGATGATACGAAAGCGGTTTGGGTGTACATGGTACTTTTTGAAGATGTTAGTTTTATGATGCGGGATAGGTAAAACATACCCTGTTTACACAGAGGATTTCTTGAATAGAGGAATATATGGAGTTAATCTGAAACAAGAGGATGTCCCAAGGTGCAGCAACACCAGGGCCACCTTGTGCACAGAATCACAGAATTATTGAGGCTGGAAAACCCCTCTGGTAGTCAAGTCCAGCCTATGACCCAACACCACCACATTGGCCAGACCGCGGCACT
>NW_009701100.1:17756-75435 GCF_000703405.1 Apaloderma vittatum
CTTTCGGGCAGTGAGGGGCCCAGCCCTGCACACAGGGCTCAAGGGGAGGCCTCCCCAGGGCTGAGCACAGGGGCAGAATCACATCCCTGCTCCTGCTGGCCACACTGTTCCTGACACAAGTCAGGATGCCACTGGCCTTCCGGGCCCCCTGGGCACACTGCTGGCTCCTGTTCAACTGGTTGTCAAACAGTGCTCCCAGGTCCCTCTGTTGTTCTGTTCTGCCACCAGTGGGAGGGAGTGGACAAGTTAGATGCCGTAAAGCAATTCCATTTGCTGTCTTTGTTAAGGCACATTTGAAGGATTACAAAGCACATGATGAATTTTGTGATTTGTGCTTACAAATACTGTACGCGATTTCCTTCCACTAAATGTCTAAGTATGCTTCAGAAAAAATAAACTTCTAGGCAGGCTACTAAACTAGCATTGCTTGTGACCTGCTCTCTGAAGTGAAAATTTTATTTGTGATGGTGCAGCAGGGAAAGGGATGGTTTGCAGAAGTTTGTTTTCTAATGTAAACCGATCTGTTACTTCAAATCTGTTACATAGATCATTGTTTTGTGACCATGTCTAAAAATGCTGTTTACTTTTGTATGTTAAAAGTATTAATTAAAAAATAAGAATTTTTGCTTTGGACTGTGAATTAATGGTAAATTGCTTTAAAGATATATTTAATTCATACATCTGCTGGTATTTTATCATTCACTTATGTTTATCAATGTAAAATAGATAAAAGACCGAGATCAGAAGTGTGACTTTCTTCAGGGGTATTGCGTAGTTTATATTTTGCAACACTTGCTCCTAAAGAAAGTGAGCAAACTGAAATGTCATAATTTTTTCAATGTTCCTTCAAGTGGAAGTATGAGCTTACGAACTTGAATGTAGTCTGTAGTCTTCCATTTTGGTTAATAACTGTAAGATATGCTCTTGAGACATTTTTTTTTAAAAAAAATGTACAAGGAGTTTTTTTATGAGCTATGTTAGACCTTAAAATTGAACTCATTAAAATTTTGGTCTCTTCTGTACAAATTAATGTGATTACATTTTGCACATAAATAATTTGAGCTGTTTCTCTCCTTCTTAAAGTAAAAAGTGGCTTTAATGAGTCACAGCTTCCATTTTAGTAAATTGCTCATGGGATAGGCAGGCTCAGGAACAACTGGGTTAAACCAAGAGATTATTTGAAAAATCTAGGGCATGTGCTCTCTGTTCACTTGATTAGTTTTCATAATTCATCCTTGTTTCCACAGCAAAGAGCAGTGTAATACATGCAAGCAAGAAGCAGTTCTTTTTCGCTCCTTTATCTCTATAATTTTACTAGAGAAAGTTAGTGAAATGACAAACAAGTCATATGGTGTGGGGAATGTTTAGAATGCATCTTGGTTTGTTTTGTAAAAATCCATGGGATCTGGGAGGCCGATGCTATTTTGGAATGTCTGTGACTCTGGTTCAGTTCTTTTCTGTTTGGCTACAGGTGCATGAAGAACAGAGGAGATATTTCTGCGAATCAGAGATGATGTGGAGAGACACTTTGTGAGTAACTGATGTGTGTTTTCTCAAGTCCCCAAAACGCTAATGTGGGAACGTTTTATTTTTTTCCCTCCTAACTTAGAATAACTGTGCCATTTGCTGAACAGTTTCATTGGGTCTGTAAAGCTGTGCGTATAGAGCTCTTCATGGAAACCGTAGACAAAGGTGATACTTGAAATAAAAAGCTGGAAGACAGAGCAATAGCGTATATATAGTTCTGTAAATGATTAACTTTTCTGTAGTGATCACTCTACCAAAGACTTTTACTGCTGAAGGTATTTTAGAGATCAATAAAACCCCTGACCTTGGATGTATGGGTAACCTTTAGTAGGGTTAACTTCATACTTAGAGAAGCTCTTTTGTCAAGCTTACAAGCACTGCCTATTCCAAGGATGTCAGCACTTTATTGACCTTGTCTGATTTTGATGGGGAGTCTGATAGATTTACCATAGAGAAGATGGGAATCAAAGCAGTCAATAGAAACTTTCCTCAAAGTTTTCAGTTCTGTCTGCTGAAACACAGTATTCTGGGAGCATGAGGCTAAACTATGCTCCCAGAATATTACAGGAGAGGAAGAACCTCTATGACAGAATATAACTGTACCTAAATAAGTATCTAAAGGATGTACTTATGTGAGAACAGGTCATTTTTTATGTTCGCAGTTAGTTGATGCAATGTCTTACTTGTCAGATGGGCTTCATAAATATTCTGCATTTCTAGTGCTGTAGACTCATCAGTCAGCTCTGTCCTTTGGGGAAATTAGTCCCAGTGATTACTTTTTTTTTTTTTGGCCAGATTTCCAGTAACAGTTGAGAATGAAGGCAGCATGTTATTTTAGGTTTTTCTGTGATGGTATTTGTGCTCATTTTTTTGATTTAGGTATAGTATGAGTAATGTAGTCTTGAGTACTTTCTTTTAAAGCATAAGCTTGGATAGTCTGGAGCTACTGCTTTATTCTAGTGGTAATTATCTAGGAGAATGGTTCCTTTGTGGACAACTTCAGTACTTCTCTTGGCATTGAACAGCACAAGTTAGAAGAAATACTGTTACCTCAGGCACCTGGATTTTTTTTTTTTTGCAATTGTAGTATTAATGCTACATCATAAAAAATTTGTTCTTTTTAGAACTGAACAATAGCCTTTAATTATAATAGCCTAGTAATTGCTTAAATTCCTAGGTAGGAACCAGTTTGGGTGCTTACATGGGATTTGCCTCTCTTGTTACCTAGATCTGAGAAAAAAGTTTTAATCCTTCATCCTAGGGCTCTTTGCATATTTTTGTAGATATGGTTTTGTGATTGGTAGTTTAATAACTACTTGAAAAAAAATTGTGATTAGGGCTTAATTTCCTCATTCTGGAATGAGGTTCAGCATCTGCAAATAGTGGCTGGTAGTCTGTCTTGCTTTAAGCCAAGAGAAAATCTGCTTCAAGGTAACCTTGGCTTGTAGTCATCTTTCCTTTGGCTGATTCTAGGTTCTACTTGCCAGTTCAGGAAGGCTGGGGGAGGATTTCTTTATAACAGTGTCCCGGCCAGGTGCTGGATTTATGAAGCAGCAGGAGAAATCCTTGTGCTGATCCAGCAGGTTTACCCAGGAGATTGTGTTGATTTGATTTACTCTGTGACCGCTTTGTTGTGCCCAAAGTCCATGAAGACTTTGCCACAGTTGGCTGAGCAGTGACAATATGGATTATTATTCTAAAAAATTATATCTTTATTATTATTAAATAATATTTTCAATAAAATTATTAGATTCTGCAATACCTTTTGTGAGTAAGAAGAGTAGCAGATTATTTGATTCCTTGATCATGGCACACATTCTTCTCCTTGTTTTCAGATTCTGGTCAGGGATCAAACAGTGTCTCTGGAGCAGATCTCGTGGGCAGATCTTTCTTCTGTAGCTCCCTGAACTGCTCTCATCTGCCCCTGAGACGGTCATCTTCTGGCAGTCCCCGCTCTGGCCCAGTAAGTCAGGTAGGACTTGCTCAGGGGTCTGCTACTTCTTTAGGCAGCTTCCTTTGTGGATGACTCTGTTCTTAAAGGTTTAGATTCTTTAAACAACATGGATCTGCTGTTAGTCATGAGGGGAGGGGATGTGACCAAAGACTTGGTTTGGTTTAGATTCTTTCATTTCAACTTTCTAGACTGCTTCCTCAGGACAAAAGAGCTTTTCCATAACTAAAACATGTTTAAAGAACTATTTTTTTCCAGGGGTGAACTCTTGCAGTAGCTTTTTAGAAGGTATAAGTGTGCATGAAGGAAGTAGAAGTTGTGTGGCCATCTGGTCTGTACAGGCTTGCTGCATGAGTTTGTACTTTACACAAGTACAGTATGAGGTACAGTGGCCAGCCCAGCCCTAACCTGTGACAGATATTTAGTTGCCAGCTGGGTATCATTCTACAGAGCTTGGAAAAATTTGCAGTTGAGAAATATCTTCATTAATTTTTTAATAAGATATCTTCATTGTTGTCAGCTTAGTAAAATTGGAACTTGATTGAATTTAGTATTTTTTTAACAAGAAATATAGTTTAGGTATAAATGTTGTAAGTATCGCTTTACATAAAATATTTTCATACTTACATATATAATCAGTAACTGTGTTGTATTTTGTTTTGAGTGTGGTAATTTTCAGAAAAGGCTCTGTGAAAAATAAGCAACAGTTATTTTGTGGGGCTAGTATTTAATTTGTACAGATGGCTGCTGTTAAGGACCTTTTAGTTGCATAGCAGTCAGCTTTTCATGGTCTTCAGCATATGGCTGGGTCAGGTTGTGCTCTGATACCGAGGAGAGCGGATAAAGCTTACAGCCAGGGACACCCCCTGTCAGCAGTGTTTCTGGATTTGCCTACATTAAGACTCTTGTGTGTCAGCATTAGTAGCTGCAGTAACAGGTCATATCTCTCTGACTACTTTCATTAGTTCTTACGGGATTATTGCAAGAGTGAATATGGGTGAGATGTATTGGGATAGCTTGTGAATTGAACAGAGTTGAGACCTTGTTGCGGGGTGGACGTGCAGGAACTGATTTTTTTTCCCTGCTCTAGATGATTGTAACCTTGGCTTTAACCTCTGTGCTGTAGTACCTCTTTCTGTGAGTGGTATTTATGCAGTTAATAAAAGTTTGTGAGCACACCGTCCACAAATTGGGAATTGCTGATTATCTATTACTGTTGTTTTTATCATGATTATGATGTGCACTTAAGTGTGTGCAGTATTTTGGGTTTAAAGTGGAAAAACGTTTCACCTTTTTAAAAAGCTTGCTGCTTGAACGTTCAAGAGGCTTAAAATATATACTGCAACATAGTCATTAAGCTAAAAAGTGGCTTTGTAAATAAAGTGAAAATGGACAATAAACTTTTTCATTTAGTGGTATTGACTCATACATTTACAGACTTCAAAAATATTCATTCCTGAGTATACAGGGTAATATTTAACTTAAAATCGTAGAAATAAAGTACTTCAACTAAAACACAGAGATGCACACCCATTCCCTATGCTGATTTTCTCCTGACAGGCTGAATCAGAGTGTCTTGCTCTACTTGACATCTGTCCGTGTCTGAGTAAGTCTAATTTGTACAATAGTAATAGGTACTTGAGCTGTGCCCTGGGTAATCAGTAGATTAGGGGTGTATGTGACAAGCTGGACACTGAAGGGACATGCTCTATCTAAGCTATTCAGTTTCCTCGGGAATAGACTCCTATGTTCTGTTGGCCTTTCCTGCTCTTAGTAAGCACATAAAGCTTTATGCTCTTAAAATAACTGACAGTCAGCAGCTGGTTTCTTACTCAGATTTTATTTTCACTGCTAGCGAGGAGAAAGTGGGATCCAAATGTTACGAGTCCTGTTGTATTTCTGGAGATAACACAGGTTTTCCTTTTACTTGTATTTACTAGATTGCTTCTGTGGGCTTTTTTTCTTTTCTTTTGTTCTGTTAAATGCAATGCTTATCTAATCGAACTTTAGTCAGTGGAATCTGTTTCACTAGTGTGATTTTATTAAGTGTAGGTTGTGATGAGTGACCTTCAGTATGCTGAAGTTGTAGCCGTAGCTGCCTTACATTGGAGAGAGGCTTTATGAGGGTTGGAAATCGCAGGTGAAATGCAAGTCCTTTACAGAACAGTAAAGATATTTTAAATCTGTAAGGACTCAAACATTGTAAGAACACTTCTACATGAAATTGATTAGATGTTTTTGGGCCAACTAATAAGTTTCATAATTCTTTTTTTTTTTTATCTTACTGTAAAAAAGCTAGAGTTTACATTTGGTTCATTGTGCAAATTCAGGCATGAAACAGTTGATCAGCTGACTTAGCGTTCTAAAGAATATTTCATTTACATCAATGTTTTGATACACATGCCTCAGCACTGCAAAAATTCTACTTTCTGCTACTTTACTTCCAGTGCAGTGATTTGATACTGTCCTTGCACAGTGCCTTGACTTGGTGTCGCATGCAGCTGCCATTGGAAACGGGTGAGTTTCAGGTCCCTGCCCCATTTGTGAGAAAGATGCGATGCTGTGTAACAAGGCAGTTCTTTTGGTCACTGGAAATCCGCAGGTGAAAGCTAACTTTGCTGGCAGTAAAACAAGGGCATTGAAAAATGAGAGGGAAGGGGGCAAGGGAGAACATTTCTGCCACCTGTGATGCATGTTAGGTGCATGGGACTTAGCAGCTTGGCTCTTCACAGCTTACTGTCTAAAACCTGAAAAGGTGGATGTGGCCTGGAGACACTGTGGTCTGGAGACATGGCTGTGGGGGTCTACTGGATGTGAAGTGTTGGAGAGGAGAGCTGTGCCTCTGCTCTCTGTGAGACTGTTGACTACAAAGCCGTAGCAGGCAGGCCGAGGTGTTAGTTTAGATGCAAAGTGGAGGTTGGAAACAGTGTCATCTTCAGGGTCACTGGTGTGGGAAGAGAGGCTCATCTGAAATAGATAAAGTTTAGATATAATGTACAAAGAGAGGAGGGACCTTTGATTTGTGTCAGACATGAACTGGTGAATTTGAGTTCAGAGAGGGTGTTCTGCAGCCATGTGTCATGCTACATGTCACTTAGTGAGTGTATTAACAGACAGGTCTGCTTTTAAACTTTAGTTACATAAATCTTTATATAAACTGCTAGTTTGTGTTAGCTTTGAAATTACTCTGGTATTGTCAGATTTGTTGCTCTTATTCAAATTAAAAAGCCCGTAACTGCCAAAACATGGGTTGACTTGAGAGCCAAGATCGTTAGTACACAGGCACTGGTGTACTTAAGCAATGAAATAATCCCATTTCATCTCAGGAGCGCAGAAGTGTGATTGTGTTCCTGCAAATGTTATGCAGAGGTGGAAATTGCTGAGTGGTCTTGAGGTTGTAGGCATTATTGCATTAAGACTGTATAAAGGTTTTTCTTTGGACATGCAACAGCTCTATAGGTTTGTTTTGCTGTCCGTACCATGTCTTATTAGGGGCTGCCGTAGCTGTGCACTGAAACAATTTGCATTCAGATTTGGTGCAGACATCCTTCTGGACCTTTTGGGGACATGTTTTAGGATGACAAGGGCAAGGCAGTAGATATTTTGGAGCTTTACACTCTGCACATTGATAATTTTTCCATTACTGGTTTGTGTCCTGCATGTTAAGAGTGTATTTTTTTTCTCAAGTCAGATGTTTATGTTGCTTTAATAGTGCTCTGTGTGCTGTACAAGCTAGCTTTGCAGTAGAATGGTTTACATTAAACAAGGATTACTTGCACTGATTTTGAATTTGGTTTTGCATGATGGAGTTCAGTGTAGAGGATCCTGCCCTGTCAAACAGTCTGACTTCCTTTCTAGTGTATGTGCTTACCTGAAACTACCCTGCTTGTAAATGGCTTTTCAAAACGTCTTAACTGGTCCAGCATGTACCTACTGCTGAATGAACTTCTGTGTCCAATATGAATTGTGTTGTTTGTGCTGTGGGTTTTTCTTTATTAACAAAGATTCTTTAATATTTAGACTTTGGACAGTTTCACACTTCCGGTTTTTAATGAAGATCTCTTGCTTTTGCCTCAAGAAGACAAAACTGAGTAGCTTTGGAAACAGTATGTTGATTTTTAAAATTTTTTTTGAAAAATGTAGTGAGGAACATGGTTGTAGTATTCTCAATTAAATCCATGGGGAATATTTTTTTTTTAATGTTTGCCTCATGCCCTCTTTAATGCTTGGTCCTAAGCAGCCCTGACAACAGATGTTGCATCTGGGTGTTTGCAGCTGGATCAGAATAGCCTCTGATGTAAAGTCCTGAGTCTATGCTGTTACTCTTCTAACAGAGTGCTTGGCAATCACCTTGCACCACTTGTCATGTTTACTTTTGGTGGCTTTTTATCAGAGATAATCACTTTCTTGTATTGGGTTTGTAAGAGGCAAAGTGCTACCTTAGCAATTGCTACTTACTTGCACTTGTAATGTTTACCTGTGCTGTGTCAACATGGAGCTCCTGATTCTTGCTGCAAAGGCTCATGGATAGCCTACCTTACTAGAGGCAGTCTTGAGTTTAAAAGATAAAATAAAATATATTTCATTTTCAGGTAAAAAGAATAGCACAATTAAACAGAGTTATAATTTTTACTTCGTCCATATGAACGACTGACTGTGTGACAAGTCTAGAATTTTTATTCTTTTGCTTTCTTTTGCTTAATTTGGGTGTAGGTGAAAACACTGTGAAAAGTACAGCTCAATCTCTAGGTTGCAGAACATCTCTGTAGATAATATGTCATTTGAATACTCACCTGACAAGCAGTGCTGGTACAAAAGGTCAACCTAGACATCTTTCATCCAAGGTGCAAAATGAGAAAGCAGGTGCATATGGGCATCTATGGGGATGTATATATGGGGTTCTGTGGAAAATCAAAGCCAGTGACTCAGTAGTTGCAATGAAATCCCCACTCTGAATGTCAGGTGCTGTGGCTCATTGCTGACTTGGTGGTAGTTTTAAAGGAGAAATTGTTGCTGCTTTTTTTCAAGGCACCTTTGTGCATAAGAGGTCACATGAAGGAAAACCCAGTGGTGCTTGTTGGATGGTTTGCCAGAAGTTGATCTAATTAAAGGGAACAAATGTTGCAAAACCAGCAAAGCTGAGCCCTGAAGGGCGTTAGAAAGCTGCTTTTCATGCACGGTGTGGTGAGAGAAGCAGGAGCATTGGATGGATGCGCTGTAGTAACTGAATGTGGCTTAAGGGATAAGGCAGGAAGACATTTCAGAAGTTTCAAAGGTTTGAGAAATGTGAAGATTATCTGAAACCAGAATAGTTTAATTTTGTGAAAGATAGATTTTACCTGAGCAGATAGCGAGGGAGGAAATGTCGCATCTTGTAGGTGTTGGAGTAAGAGTTCTGGAAGAAATTGTAGTTATTTGGCAGTAATTCTTTATACAGGCAGCATACACTTGTGAAACATGCTTTATTCGCAGATTATTCTAGTTGATAAAAGTCATTTATCAATGGAACTGCAGTTTTTTAGGGTTTTGCAAGTTGAATGTGTAAATTCTTTAGAGAAACAGCATCATTTGTGTTTCCTGTATCTGCGGTCTCTTGCCAAGGGAAAAGATCCTGCAAACAAAACCCTCTTTCTTTACTCCCCCCAGCAAATAAATTACCAGTCAGGCAAAATTTCACATTCCTGATGATGTATTACTGTAGGCAAGATGAAAAGCATAAATGTAGATCTGTCCAAAGAGTACTATGTGGGTAGAAAAGAAGAAATGAAGAGATTTATTTTGATACAAATATTGCACATTCACCCAAGGCTTTATAATATTAAATGTCTGAAGACCGAGCTCAAGTTTTGAATTTCATTTTCATTCCTGATGCTTTGCTGGCAAAGAGAACAACTAGTAAAGTTCAATGATTTCTTTTTTTTATTTGTTTGTTTTTAATATAGAATATTTTTATTGTCTGGAATGCTTTCTGGTGACAAAAGTGAATGTTGACCTTCATTGAAAAGTAATTCAGTTCATAACATTTTCAAGAAAGATTTCTAATGAAGGAAAAAAAAACCAAACAAGAAATAAGTGCATCCTTGTGAAGGAAGTACCTCCATCTTCTCTGCAACTGCATTTTTGGTATTGGAAACCTCTATTATATCCTTTTCAACCTTTTCTTCTCTGAATTGACAAAGATAAGTAATTAAATAAGAAAAACAATCACTCATCTCAATTTACTGGTTGTGATTCAAAGTCAGTCCAAGTTATCAGCCCATCATTTCTGTTTGGACTTTTTTCAGTTGAGGAGCCACGAAGTTTTGGTGACCAAAGCTTTGGTCATTGCATTGAAGCCGGGTACGGTTACATTTCCTCTTAGATTTTCCCTTGTGTTTGTAAAGCACTCATGAGTACGAGGTAAGTTAATTAGAAATCAACATCCTTGATGAGGTCTTGTCTTTGCAAACGAGAAGATGACTAACTGAAAGTTTGTGGTAGTCAAGGGAGTAGTAGAAATACAGGCAATGCAGCTGAGCAGTAGAGAGTAAATTCACGCAGAAAGTTTTGGGGATTGGGATAAAGGCTTTTCACTGAGACTGGCATTTTTATATTGCCACTTTTTTCCCTTTTTTTAACATCAGACTTCTTATTTGATGGAATTTATTTGTTAGTCAGTTTTCTTCTGCTGTTGAACGCCTTGACATTTCCGTAGAAACCTCAGAAGGGAGATGGACAGCACACAGGTACCGTTGGGCCTGAGTAGAGTTTAGAACGTGGCTCATACGCTTGGTGACTTTCAGTGACAAATTTTTATTTCTTCAAACAAGAAACTTGATTTCCTTATCAAAAGCAAAAGATGAACTCCACAGATCTTTGGCAGGTATTTGCTGCAACTTCTTGTGTTCTGCGAGGCTAAGCACACTTCGGTGTGGCTACTCTCACCTGAAATCACACATTACGTTTTATCTCCTTTGGTCAACAGGGGAGTTACTAACCTAGGGATGGGTCTGTTCTGAGAGGAGGTGTCAGCAGTGCCTCAGGAGCGGTCTGTTCCAAGTGCCTGAGTTCCTGCAGCAGTATCAGGGGGGCTTTTTTCAGGCTGGCAGCATTTTTTTACCCAGCAGAAAAATCGAGGACTTCTGGAAGGGCTAATTAGCAAATTTAAGAAATGAGAGGACCTAGTTAATGTGCTGTAAACTAATTTCTTCTTCAAATAATGGGCTATGTGATTTTCACACAAAGCAGAAAAACCAAACAGCTTTAGTCTTAATGGTTCTGTAATCAAACATTTCTGTGGATTTTTCTGATTTGGTTGATCCAGCTGCCCTTGCATCTGCTTTTAGGTGTCCAAAGACCAGTTTCAGAACAAGGAGGCAGTAGCACTTACTGATCAAATCTTTGTGTGCTAAAAGCATTCTTGATGTGGCTGGAAAGATATTTCTGTCTTAAAATAGTCTGAAATTGGCCATTCTGTCTTTCTTGATTATACTCTACACGTTATTTAATCTTTTTGAACTTTTTTTAGAAAGAAAAAACATGGATTTAAAGCAACAGTAGAGATGATTACCTTGTCTCAGAAGAACTTTTAACAACCTTATTTCAGTGTATACCTTTCTTGAAATAAGGTTCTTCAAGGAACAATTATGTTTTAACTAGCTGAACCTGGTTTCACAACGCTATAAAATTGTTCACATCTTGTGCTGTACTTTGCATACCTGTAATAGTAGTTTTGTCTGATCCAATTAATTTGTTGAATTGAGTGGTTTTCATTCTTTCAAAGGAACTAGAAAAACTGGTATTTTTCTGGTATCTTTCTGTAGAAAATCTTTGAAGATATAAGCTATGTCTTTGTTGGTGTTTGTGCTTTTTGTAGTTGAAGTAGGAAGTTCATTCTTAAATGAAAAAAACCCCACGAAACAAAAAACCAGCACAACAAACAAACAAAAAATGAGCCGAAGCTTAGATGCCTTAAGTTTATACTGGTGTAGCTGCTGGCACAGAAGTTGCTGGCGCTGCTTTGTAAAGGAGCTTCATCATGGTGAGAATGTTAGCTTGGATTTGATTTTCTTCTTCTTCTCCCCCCACCCTGAGGACATGGCAGGGAGCTGCTGGGTGCTTTTCTGCACTGCTCTGTGAAATACAGCAGCATGAATAAGAGTGTTTCAGTAGGGAAACAGCGTTGGTAGGATTTGTTTTCCCTTGTAGATGATTGAAAGTATTGCTGCATCAAATGGTGTTGTTCATAACTGGCAACTTCCTATTAATACCACTTAAGGCTTCCACATTCTTCATTTTGATTGTTAATGACATTTAAACCTTTCATTCAGCTGGGTTAAAATATTTATTGTTGTGAGTGTTCTTTTTAGGAAAAAAATGCTCAATTATTTCTGTTTGTAAGGTTGTATTGACATTAAACAGCCTTATTTTTTCACAAGTTTAGACTAAAGAAACCTAATGAAGCAGTTTTTATAGTTTCAGTGACTTTGATCTCAGTCTAAACAGATAATTCATGGGATGACAGTTGAAATTATTGAAGTTATGCTTTGACAGTAGCTAAATCATTCTTGAAGAATGATTCAGCTCATCAGTGTGCTGCTCTCCACTTCTGGGGGGATTTTTTTCACTAGTTATTTAATCTTAGGAGCAACAGATTTTCTGCCTCTGCTTCCCCCTCCCCAAGAACATGCACACAAATGCCTTCTGTAGGCTGGATGCATTTATGGTGATTTGAGCATATTCAGTCTCAAGTTTCACTTTTCTGACTTTTTTAATGTGTGAAATTCTTGTGTACTGCTTTCCCTCAATGAATGCATACAGCCTTTTAGTATTTCTGCTTAGCGTGAAGAGTGGCTGTTTAAGAAATAATGCTGTAAAACTTGAAGAAAAATTCTAAAAGCTTTCCTTAGAGCAGAGATATATGTTCTCTACATCTTCAAAAAGTCCAGTCCCCAGTAATCATGTACTGTACTGCTTTACTTCATCCTATCTTCCTTTAGATATTCTGTTGTACTTGTTTTTATTTAGCAGTCAGACCTCTTTCAGTCCATAGCAGTGACAGATATTTTCTCTTCTTCTCATTGGGTGCCTGGACTTACATCCTTTGTTCCTAAGTGTGTGCACTTGAATATTTTAGAAGTATGTTTTCATTTTAAATGTGTGTGTGTTAGCATTTTCATATGAAGCCTTTTAAATATATTCATGTAAGATCTAAATTTAGAAAATAAAGAACTGGAAAACATCCCACTCTTTTGGTTTTTTTTAGGATATGAGAAATTTCCTATCTTATTTGTTGGGCACTTGTGTTGGTCACATCTGGTCTCGGTTTGGTGTGCCTGACAGTGTGTGTGTGCTTGTTTAGGATGAAATGATGTCTTAACCTCAGTGAAAAAATTAACCTCTTCAGTAAAAAGTTTGTTTCTCCAATAAAAGCTTTTAGCTTTCCAAATTACTTTTAAAAAAACCCACAACCCAACCACTTTAAATGACCTAGGTTTCATAACGTAAAAACTCATTGTTTTAGTGTTTACTTATATTTAAACAAAATCTCTGGAGTTTTTTCAGTATTGACTAGGTAAAAGTAATGTTTTCTTTGTGATGATGGAGTACTTGATAAAAAGCAAAAGTTGCTCTACCATGGCTAGAAAGTTCTGTGTAAGCTTGATGAATAAAAGCAGTTGCATTTAACTGTTAATTTTTTTGTGTGAAGAAAGGAATGGTGGGTCAAAATAGTAACACCTTGCATGTTTAAAAGCTATTTTTTTTGTTTTGGTTCAGGTGCGTTTCTGGGTTAATTGCAATTAAACTTCCTCTGTGTGTAGCTTCTGGATCCTAACACCAGTCTGCATATGCTTTTAGTGGGTCGTTTGCTATATTGTTTGCAATACAGTATTTTGTCACAGAAAATGTTTGCAACTCCATCTTGCTGTGGGTGGCAAATAGGTTCGGGTCTAAAATAGTTTACTTTCTGAAGGGAGTGCGGGTGCTGCTTTTAATGGGATGGGTGAGCCTGCAAACTAGACGTGCTGCTCGAAAAATCTGGCTGGTTTGCACCATGGTCAGTACAGTGTGAGCAGCTTTTGCAGAAAACCTCTGGAAGGTTCTCCAACTGGTGTCATGTTTTTAGCAGTGCAATGTATTTTCATGCTGACTGTCACTTTCTCCTTTTATTTTCTTATCTCTGTCTTCTCTCACTTAGGCGTTTGTGTATTGGTTAAACTGCTCTCTTGATGGCAATGGTAGGTGTAATGTTATGAGTCATTGTTTCCCTGCTCGGTTTTGTGTGTTAGAGAGACTTTATCCAAAGCAACTTTATAAATATGATATGATATTTTAGAGTCCTAAATCTAAAATAAACTACTCAAATAGTGTGTATAGTGTTCTCTCTTTGATGGAGAATGAGATTTTTTTTCTGCACGTAATTTATTGACTGGGACCCTGTAGTTAAATCACTTTTGGGCACAGATTGGCATAATTCTTAAACCGATAATGCACAGAACATTAAAAAAGCTAAATAATTCCCATTGTTTCAGAAACATTGTTTTAATAGGCAGTTAAATCTGCCTTAGCTAGCAGCTGATCAACTAAGTAAACAGTTTTGAAGTAAAAGCTGTCATCTTGAAAAGAAGCAATGCTGTCTTTAAATTCCGTACTCTCAGAATTTAATTTTTGGTGCTAACTTTCAACTGTAATCCTTGCCCTGCAGTGTAGTCAAATATGGAGGAATTACACTCTTCTTTATTCATAAAAGAAAGGGGAAGAAACAAAAATTTTTCTATTGGTGCATTGGTTCAATTTTTATTTCATTTTGCTGATAAGAAAAGAAGTCTAATTTTGAAAAGGGAAGTATAGTTTTCTTTGTGGCTGCTAGACAGTTTGGTCCTTCCTGCATTTAAAAACAGATGAACAAAAAAAAAACCCTCAGAAAGAAATGAAGGATGTACCTAATTCTTGTGCCTTACTTGAAGGGAAAAAACCTCTATGCCTGATCACCAAAAGCCCTTGTGTTATAAAACCCAACTAATCCAACAAAACCCCACTGGTGTATTGCATTTTTTTTAACGCTAGAGGTTTTCTGTGTGCGTGTTTTTCTGTGTTCAGTTTGACAGTGTATTTATGATGATTCCATTGTCTTTGGACATCTGAGATGTGCCTGTGATTTATGTTTTAGTTAATTTGGATGTAAAATGAGGCATATCTTAAAAAGTAATTGCATGGTAGTGGAGACTGTGCTGGAAAAACAGGATACCCAGTCTTGCTTGGGTGTTCACCTTATGGGGAGACCAGTAAGTTTTGCATCTGAAATGAATTTGTTTTAATAATCTGTACTTCAGGGTTGCTGAGGGTGTTAGGGATATCTTGTAAAAATGCGAAGTGCTGCGTTATTTGCACTAATGTCCTGCCCTGGACAGTGAATGTTGAAGCAACTATTAAGTTTTCACAGAGGTGTTAATTCAAGCATCCCGCAGGACCGGTGAAGGCTGCTGGGGGAAGTGACTCGGTTTCTCAGACAGTATGTTCTTGTACAGCCTGGTAACTACAAACACTCCCAAACAGATGCACACTGAAATCCAGATATCGATATTATTCCTGCAGGTTGTAATAAATTTAACAACTGAATATAACAGTGCACTGTTAAAAATGCAGAAGTATGTTTGTCATAGAAAACTTTCAGCTATAACTACTACTATTCTGCCTTGTTACAGTATTGAGTGTATATTTATGCCTGACCTTCCTGCAACATTTCTGAAACCTGAGCATCTTGCTAATCTCCTTCACTTTTCCCAAGCTCCGTCATGTTGGATTCCAAATGTTTTCAGCATTCAACTGCCCTCTTCCAAATTCTAGACTTCTGGTTTCATTCTTCTGCTCCAGCTCACCTGTTACAGGCTAGTTGAATCGAAGCTGACAACCAGGTGAGTGGAAGTGTATCAGCCAAGGATCTGGAAGGAAACTTAATTTGAAGTGAATGTGTTAAATCTTCACATGCTCTCAATTTACTTCTGTTGTCCCAAAGAGCGTAGAGGTCATGTATCAACAAGTCAGCAAGTTCCTAGGACCTCAGCTGGACAAGGATAGCAAACCTGTGTTTGCAGTTGCTTAAATGTGGATCGACGTGATTTGAGTGAGTCAGAGCGATGTGGGAGTAAAGCAGAGCATGAGAACTGAAGCAGAGGAGTTCGCAGGCTTTGTAAAGCTGTTCTCTCCTGGTGAGAACAGTATCTCTGGCTCTTCGCTGGGTTCCACTTTGCTTTCACAGTGAGGTTTTCTCCTCTCTTGTTCTGTCTCCCCAGTAATTAGAGCACCAATGTGGCTGTGTCCAGTTCTGTTCTCAGATAATTAAAATTGGACCCATATCGTAAAATACATAGTAGCGTGTCTGGAGTTTTGCTCAGGGGCTTTGCCAGGACACGGCTGATCTGTCATTGTAACCCCAAAATCCTTTTCATTGCTGCTGTTAGTGGGGTGTGACAAAGATGGGGGCTGATGAGGAGTGATTACGTGATCCCTGCTGGCTTGATCTGAAGTTAGACTAACCATCTCTCGGCTCGGTGGGGTGTAGGAGTAATGAGGAGTGTTGCCTAAGAACAGAAATGGCCTTGTTGCTTGGACACTGAACGTACTGGGTTGTAAGAGCAGTGCAGAACTTGGAGCAAAGGGAGGGAGAAGGAGGGCAAATGGACTGAATCCCAGTACTGGGATTGGCTGTTAAGAAGAATTTGTTATGTGCACTCAACAATGGAAAGCTGAGATTCAATAATTTTATTTAATTTTACTTTTGCCCTTTGGGTTTTGTATGCTTTCATCAGATTACAGCAATCAAGCACAAGCTTAATCTCACTGTGCCTTGTGCATTGTTCTAGAATATTGATAAAAGATAACCATGAATGGGTTGCTTATATGCAAATACGAGATTTAGTTATTTTACGTGGAGGTGCTTGACATGATGGATGGGAATCCTAAACAAATCTTTAACTGTTTATTGAATGTAATTATTTAACATCCCTAGTAATCTTCAGAGAGGTCTTTTCCATTCAATAAATCAATATTTTGTACTTAAATTGAGTACTGCTGTTCTCCCCTCCAAAATCTATGAAAGCGCATTTCAGGACCTAGCAAAATTTTGTCATGTTTTATACAAAAAAAAAATAAAAATCCACAGCAGCTGCGTTTTGTGCAGCAAGATGTTGGTGGTTTGCATATGTTTCTACTTCAGTGAAAGAATCTAACAGAAAAAGGTATGTTTGTACATGTTGTTGCTTGATTCAGGATATGAGCCAGAAAAGAAGTTTGCAGAAATTTGTTGAGAAGCAATAAAGAAAGAACACTCTTCTGTAATAGTGTTTATGTAAAACTCCTGTGGTCCAGCAGTTACTTTAATTGCTGGTTTCCTTGCATGGGTTCATTATTCACCAGACAGTTTTTCTTCCAGTGTTTGCAAAGACTCGTGTGCCAAACGTTCACCTTATCTCGAGCTACCAACTGCATTTCGCTTCAGGTTCAGTCCTGACCTTATTGAATAAATATCTGGCTTGTCACCCTGCCTTCCTCCCTTCCTAATCGGACTGCTGTATCCGGTGCCTTCGGATGTGCAGTAGTGTATGGCTGGCTCAGCAGAGATTTCCCAGGGCCCCCTCGAATTATTCTTGCCTTCTTTTAATGTTTCCAGTATATGCTATTCAAAGGCCTCAAAAGCTTCAGGTTTCAAGGATTTTAGTGTCATGAAAGTACTGCGTTCATCTGAGATTGCCTTTGAATTGTTAGATGCCAACACTCCTTTCAGTTTAAGGTTTGAAATTTAGGGTCAATGTTCCAAGTGTGTGAAGAAATGCTTTGCTAAACTGCAGAAATTTATTTGGTGCAGTTACAAATACAACTACATGGGCAGGCAGGAACAGTTCAGTCATGACTGATTTTTTGGGGGCATTTTTTTTTAGTTTGTTTTTTTAAAAATGTGTTCATTTTAGCATTTTGTATGGCGTTATAGCATTGCGTGTTCCAGGTGATGCTTTGTGCAATATGCAGCAAGTCACATTATGCCGGGACTGAGTTACTATCATTATTCTTCTAAGGTATTACCGTGCAACTGTGGTGTTATGTTAGTTGTTCCTGAGGTTCTTGGAAAATCTTTCAGGCGAATGAAGTGGTATTGCAGCATGACTTCTAGTTGTGTTTGTGATGAAAGTAATGTTTTGTACGCCCCATGGTGTGTGTACACCCTTCTACATATTATCATTCTGCCTTGTGTGGGCAAAGTGATAGTTACGGCATCTCCAGAAACCAAACTGCTGAATTTAAGAATGAGTAAAAAACCTTAATTGTAAGAACACGTTAGAGCAAAGTTTTGCTTAACGTAAGTTTTGCTTTATTTAGAGATCCAGAAAATGATTACACAGTGGGAGCAAAGAGCTGCAAATATCTATGTGTGTGTGTATATGTGTATCTGAAAGAATAAACAAAGGCTTGTGGGGATGTGTGATGCGCGAGTGGGGATGCTTGTAGATGTTCTCGTGTTTGGGCTGTCCTGTGTTCACTCTACTACTTGTATGTAAGTACCTGAGCATGGTCTTGGGTTTGTGTGATATTTACACCAAACTTTGTAATTACATTTTGAATTAATGTAATGAAACCTGTGTAGTTCAAAGCTACAGTGAAAAATTACAACCAGAAAGATCTAATTTGTAAGTCAGACATTATCTAAGATGGGAAAATCACTAGGTGTTTGTGTCATGAGGAACAGTAGACCATCAGAATTTATACTTGAAGTCACTTATCCTTATAATTTGTTAGTTTTATCATACCTAATTACATGCCTTCTTTCTTCACTGAAGATGTACTGCTTTTTGTGCTTGAGCAATTATTGGTGGAAATTTGGCAGCTAGGAACAGTTTTATATTGAAGGCTTAGGTTTGAAAGGATCAAAAAATTTTTGAAGTGAAGTCAGTTTAATCCTTTGTGTGCTTAGCAGTACAAATTATATTGCACAGATCCAGGTAAAATACAGAACTATGGGTGTTTATGGTTGTTTTTTTCATATCTGTAACTTTTGTTCTGTTATAATATTAATGATGCTTTGGTAGTGGGAGGTAGGGTGGAAAAGTTCAATTACTGGCCTTGTATGGGAGTCTGCATGAATCACCCCCCATGCTTCTCCGTACAAACCACTTATTAAATTACTTTTCACAGTTGCTTCTGTGAATCTATGTCGTAAGAAGAAATCGTTACTGAAAAGCTGGTGGTGTGATAACTGAAGCATGTTATCTGAGGAAGTTTCCTCTGTTTTGTTGTTTTTTTCACCAGACATCTGCTGGTTTCATTTTAATCTTTCTCTTTATTATGTTGATGAGCTGGTGAATAATGATTCCATACACTTTTACTGTGCTTTTTGGGACATTGTAGACTCTTAATGTATTTCTCTTTGCCTATCTGCTTTCTATGCTATTAGGTGCAATCTCTAAGTAGTTGCTTGTACAGAAGCCATTTCACAAGTTTGCTAATCCTTTTCACTCTCTGCCCTTCCCAGCTGCTTTGCTGTAGCTGCTGAAATGGGGCAAAGAGCAGAATAGCTCAGGTCTCAAACCAGGTAACTTGGGGGGAACAATGCTGTTTGTCAGCAGGTAGTACAGGCTTAGGAGCTTCAAGGCTGGACTCAAGCTACTCCAGGCTAATGACCAACTGAAGCTTAAAGAAGTTACACTTTGCATCAGTGTCCTACATGCAGTGAGTTTTCTGGTTATGAGAGAATTTTCTCCCATTTAAAATGGATATTTATGAAAATGAGTATTTTGTCTTGTAGAGCAGTTCTTATGAATACCAGAAGGTGGCATAACTGATTTTCCTAAAAGTGATTGCCAGAAATACACAGGATGCCGCTAAGCTTATTTTAAAACTATTAGTCAAATTTTGGTCTGAGGAAAGTTGGATCAATTTAGCTTTTAATATTTAAGGGAGCTATTTAAAGGTATATGCAGTCTGCTCTTTTTAAAAATATGCAGACTCTGGTGGGATTCATGCTGGCTTTTATATCTCAAGTTTTTGAAGTTGGAAGTAGTTTAACTAAAGTGCAGGATGGAAAGAAGAGGTTGTCCATGTGTGCAGAGGAATTTTTTCCTGAGCTGTTTTACAGAATCCCGGTTTGCCATGAACTTGTCTCACTTTACCAATTTGTAAAACGAGTCCAATTCCTCCCTGTTTTAAGCTTTTGGGTTATTTGGTGCTGTGCATGAAGAAATTAATATGGCAACTTATAAATTATAGTTTTGGCTGTAGGCAACTCTAACCACATGCAGATTTGTATTTGTACCAATATTGTTAGAGGTCGGAAGCGGAAAGAGCGTGCAAAAAAGACCAGGAGGCATTTAAATGAAAATCTGTTTTTAGCGCAAGATGCATTTCATTCTGGCAAACTGGAAATCTAGTCACTGCCCAGTTGCCATGCATTTAATGACAGTGGATTCAGGGCGAGTGTGTTGGGCAGAATTGGCAAGGTTTCGGTAATGGGAGTGCTGGTGCGGGGGTGAGGTGAGGCTGTGACTGCCCTGTGCCTCACACAGTAGGGGTCGATTTTGCATTAAAACCTTTTTTTTTTTTTTTTTTTTTGTCTGCACAGTTAAATTAATTGGTGTAGGACAAACCCCAAACTCGAAGTTTTTAAGATATGGCTGTGTTTTTCTTTCCTTCGGCTCCCTCTGGCAGACGAACACCTGAATTGCAACTGTTACCTCTTAAACTGCTTGAGAGAAAGGCTTGTCCACACTCGGTTGTCGCAGTTGTTTGGTGTTCTGTATGTATGGATCCAAAAGATTTTTAGCTGTTCAAAAGTAGATGACTGCAGCTACAAAAGGTGCTGAAATACAAATGTTTCTTGGTTTAGCTGACTTCTGTGCAGTCTTTTCGCTTGTCGCAGCTGCACGACACCATTTCACTCTGAGGATCTCTACACTGTGCTCATCTTTTGATTTTGTTTGCTTGTTTTTCTATAGTGTGGTCTCTCCTGAGCCTGCTGTGATTCACAAGAGCAGTACAGATGAGAGCAATGTGACTGTTTTGCACAGAACTCTAGCGTTATTTGCAGAATTCAGACCTTTTTTCCCCCTTTTTATGCTGGCTCAAGTGCCGTGCAGGCAGGCAGCTGGAAGGGAGGTGATGCAGCTTGGCTCTTGGTGGCTGTCCCCTGGGCTGAGCCCTTGGACCCACCTCCGTGCAGTCTGCTCCTTCTCAGAGCTTTGCCCGTTGTTTTTTCTGGTTCTGTGTTTCCGAAGGTCTGTTTGCAGGGTGGAGTGACGTGGTCATGTGCCCAATGCTATAAAGATACAGAAAACTGATGAGAGTGTGCGGTGTTACTGGGAAACTGGCTCAGCAATGGGACCAGAGGAAGGTGTGACATGGATAGTTCTGAAAGCACTGAACTTCAAGCATCTGGCTTCTCACAAAAACCCTGAAGTTTTATGAAAGAAAGGTTTAGAATCGGGAGACAATTTGATTTAAATCTTTCATAATTTAAAAAAAAATCTAAATAAGTTTAGTGTTCATCTGTGGACCTTTTTAGAAGCAGTTTGAAACAGTTTGTGCTTAGACTTTTCTCACCATGTACAATTATTTTATGTAAAGCAGTACAGCCTGATTTGATCCTGAGTTATCTGGCTAGTTATGTTGTCACTAAGTAGGGATGTTGCAGAGTTGTTGCAGTCTCTATCTTAAAACTGTCACTTTAAATCTACCTTTGGAAATGAAATCACAGCTTGTACGTTTGCCCACCGTGACAAACTGGAATGAAATAACTCGCGTATTTTGAAACTTTGCCTAGGAGAGGTACACTGTTCTTTAAATTTATATTCTCATAGATGCTAGAGAAGAAAGCAGTTTGTGATTTTCTTTCTATAATTTAATTATCACACAGGAATTTTGACATTTGGCAAATTAGAAATATAACTGTATTTCAGAGAAATGGAAGTGTAATATGAAGCAGCGGTTTTGTGATTATTCTTTTTTGCCTTCTGGAAAAATCTAATTGTAAGAAAAGTATACATTTGGAAAGTCTCATGGTGTTATTTTTTCAAAAAACATGTTAAAACCCACTAAGACTGTGGTAATTCTGTGGCATGAACATACTCATATGCCCCCCTACACGCCATTCAGCTGAATGTTACAGAGTGTGCCTTTTGGCTCCTCTCTGTAACAACACTCAGCAGTGGGAATGTACAGAAGACCCTTTTTCTGTACCTATCTTCTGAAGAGGTAATACCCAACTCTGCAGAAATCTTTCAGTTAAAGCTGTTGCAGGCACCTAGGACTGGAAGGATCTTAACAGACATCATCGAGGTGTAAATATTCCTTGACCTGCAAACACAGATCTTCGGTGTCTTTGGTCCTGGTCCTCTCGCAAGTGAAAGAACCTGTGGAAACTGCCCGTTTTTTGTCAATGTTCACTGCTGCTGTTGGAATGGAAGAGCATCAAAACAAGAGACCCTGGTTACTTGATTTTGCTTTCCTTTAGGGAACAGGTACCGTGGAGGTTATCACTGGCTTGATTTGCTGAGGAAGGGAGGATCCCGAGCCAACCGACCAGGGAGTTCCCCCATGTTGCCTTTTAGGAAGGAGTCTTTGGGCTACACCTGTCTTTGGCAAAAAGGGGGAGTTGATTTCTGATTGCCTCTGGCCTATAGGCAAAAAAAAAAAGTTGATGAAATTTAAAGTATGGGGGTTTAGTAGAAGACTCCTTCTGTTCATGTGATCCATTCAGCTTTCTCAGCTTCAATACCAATTCCACCTATTCTGATGGCACTGAGTTGGAGTGATCTGCCAACTCAAAACTCATTTTATAATGTAGAGAAATTGTACCTTTTTTTTTCTTTACACTAAATGGAGGAACTACTGGTATTAGTAATAAAGTTGAAACTGAACTTTTTGCTGCATAAGCCTTTCACATGCTTTTGTTTGTGAAGGCAAGCTGAACTTGCCTAAGAGTAGCTAGTGCCAAATAATTAAATCGATTGAATCTATGTAAGTGTCGTGTCTTTTGTGACTCCTTAAAGGAATCCACCAGGCAGTGACCATGGGCAGCATGATGCAATAGCTTCAAATCTTCTCCTGCAAGCCTCATTCCCCGTTTGCCCCCTCTCCAGGTGCACGTAGCGATTTCTGACAGCCTGGACTTGAAGCATCAGCATCTCTGAAACCTTTTCAGTCTCGTTTTCTGTCAGTCTTCCCCAAGGGACTCTGGCCCTCAGCTCAGTATGTCAGACTGCCCACATTGGAAATTTTGTGGATTGTGGGTGAGCAGATTGGATCCATCAGAGATGACAATGCAATGGGAATCCCATGCTTAGAAAAAGTTACTCTTTTAAGAAATTGAGTCATTACAGAAACACACAGTAAGAGCAGTGATCAATGAGCTTTATTCGTACCTCCCCACGTCTGCACTGTTCAGCAGGGACTGCTTTGTGTAGGTGTGCGGGACCACAACAACTCTTTGCGTTGAGTAGAGGTAATAAAGTATAGGGAATGCAAAATGACTAACAGATGGCATGTAAATAACGGATGAATGAAAGAAAAAGCCTACAAACTTTTATTTTAAGAATATTTTTTAAATACTTTAATCAACCCCTGACTAATGTAGTTTGCAGTTTGCTGTCTGTGGTGCAGGAACTACTGAAGTTGTTAACGGCTGGTGCTCAGTCCCAGCCTCTTTTTAATTACTAAATTGTTTAATATATTTGGCTCATATGATTCAGATGTGTAAATGTATTTAGGCATACTTTACTAAAATAAATTGTGCAGCCAACAGACCGTAACAGCTGTGTACAAGTTGTTTAGAAATAAATTCTTTGTAGTTCACAGTTTGACCTAATAAAAATGACTGTTGCTTCAGACCAATTATTTTCAGCAGGGTCAGCCTGGCTGCTGTGACTGTGCATTCCGATTTCTGTGGTCATTTATTAAATTTAATCACCTGGGGAAGATGAGCACAGTTCTCTGCATAAATCGGTGTTAATTCAAAAGCATCTCTTCTTTGTGGAATGTTGTCAGCAGAGTACGTGGGCTTAGATCAAAAAGTTGGAAACCTTCATTAACTCATTTTGGTTTTACCTCCTATTAAGTGCTTTAAGACCTTATTTTACCTGATGCCTTTTATGTAAGAATGGTTTGCCCAAGCAAAACTGATTATTTTTTTAATTTTTGTTTTTTATATTATAACGTGTTAAGCCCTCTTCGAGAATACACATAAGAAAATGCAAGGCATCAGTAAGTGGCATGAAGCTGCTTTCATGGCCAGAAACACACACTTAGATTTAAGATATTTGTGACTGTGTAGCTAGAAAATATACCTGAAATGGAATTTAATATTTTAATAAATTAACCCTCCTAAATATCAAAAATGTAAATGTAACAGAAACTGGATTTGTTAATTTTTTTCTGTCTCCCTTTCTCTCTGATTTTTTGGGAAGCTGGCTTGAGATTTAACCTAAGTCAAGTGTTTTTTTAAAAAATTCCTTTTAAAATACCTGATTGTGACCTGATAAGAAATTATGTGCTTTTTTAAATTCAACAACAGTAAACAGTTAATTTCAGAAATTTCGTATTTAGACTATCAAAATATTTTTCTTGTTAATGAATGATACTTGCAAGGACAGGGCTGTGGGTTTTTAAAGAGTACAAGAAACTGAGAAACTCATTACTCAACACAATTACTTCTCAGTCATCTGCTGCCTCTTGGATTTGCTGAAGAACATACATTTTCTTAGTCACAAAATCATGTGAGGACTCAAGTCTTTCCTTACTGAAGTGTCTGGGAGGGAAGAAGTGTCACATGCAGGGTGATATAAATTTATCACATATATATAAAAATGTGTGTGTGTATATATAGTGCATACATATAACATGTCTGTATATATACACACATGCTATATTTATGAACACGTACATATATAAATAGTATGTATATTTAGATATAAAAATAATTTTCACTGAAATGATGCATTCTAAAATGTTACTGCAGCAATTTCCTCATTTATACGCAAAAAAACGCTGAGTGGGTGGATGGCGAACTGCAGCACTTCTCGTTAACCATGTGGTCGATGCCCTGATTGCTTAATTTTAAATATTCAAAGATTTGGAGATTTTTGATTTTTTTTCTTCTCCTGTTTTAGAAATGACCCTACACACGTTGCCCTAGAGACAGGAATCTGTGTTGCTTAGAGTATTTTAACAGCAGGAGGAGTTGGCTGCAAACCTGGTTTATCTCATTTCTTTATTCTTTACAATTTATGATTATTTCTTTTCCGTTGAACAGTCAGCTCTATTTAAAAGAATTAAATATATTTGATAGAACTATTTTGTAAGCATCTCTGCTCACAAGGTGTTGTAACTTGTATCTGGTGTCTGAGGACTTTTTTCCCCTCAGTTATAAAAAATTTCTTTGACACAACATAGCAGATGGCAAGTCTAAGTACTTACCACGTGTAATTCTCAGAACTGTCTTCAGCTATTTTAAAGCTTATTTCTTAATTTACTTATGGAAATTTAATCAAAAGACTGTGTTTTTTAAGGTAGAGCTTTTGAGTTTTCTAGAAAAGTTGTAGTTTCAGTAAAAGTATTGCCAGGTCCATATTGCCCATTTTTTCTCTTTACTTTAATATTTGGGGAATGTTACAGTGTCGCTATGAGGTGACTGTAGATGTAACAGTAATGGTTTCCTTTGGATTCCTCTTTAGGCAGATATTTACTTTTGCTTCATGTGAATTTTAGTATATTTTCTTGATGTGGTCAAAGAAATGGTATTAATTGACTCATATATAGGGCAGTACTGTCAACACCATCTTTTAGTTATTCTGTGTAATTGGAACAGCTGTGGTGTAATAGACTGAGAAGCCAGAAGTAGAGGTAGGGGCACGAGAAGCATCCATGTGAAGGGGAGAGAGCGGAATAAGGAAGCTAATTAAGCCATCACACTGTCAATTTTTAGGGATCCTGAAGAGCAATGTTAGGCATCTTTATTCTCTCCTATTCAGTTTCTAGACTTGTGCCTTTACAGTCACATTTAAAATGCTGAAATGATTTGGTGTTTAAATGATTGTTGCATCTGAGCTCCATGGCTTTGTGAATATTTTCCTGGGTTTGGGGCATTTTGTTTAATTTTCTTCTCTATCAAAATGGTCTGGTGTAGTAGTATACGTCAGCTCAGTGGACTCGTAGTTGTAACATGTACAAAAGATCAGAACAATTCCTTCCAACATGAAACTGAGGGTTTTTTACCTTCAGTTTGGAGTGAGCTTTGCTAGTGCTAATATCATAAAACAGAGGGTTTGTCATATAATAACATATATCCATTCAAAATGGAAATATGGCTTTTTATTAATGGATTTTTAGAACATAGGTGTTGGGGAAAAGAATATCAAAATTCTGAAGATGTTTACTGGCCTTACCAGCACCATTTTAACCTATTTTTCTGTGGTTTTGAGTCAGCATATTTTCTTGTACAAACAAGCACCTTCCAGCAGGAAATAGTCTAATATTAGAAAGCATAATACTTGTAACACAAATATTTAGATTTTGTTGTCTACATTTCTAAATGAACATGGCGGATATAAATCACACTGTGACTGTAACTTTGAAAGGTTTTTTTCTGTAACGCTGAAAGAAGACTGGGCTTCTGGAAGTGTAGACGACTTTTCAAGTTGCTCTGGAAAGGGTTTGCAAGACCTGAGAAAGTCTCCGTTAGCATAACCCTGTTTCCAGGTAGGGCTTTCGGTTCCTCCCGTACTTGGTAGATCAGTAAAAGGAGAGAGGTGAGCAGATTGTTAGAGCAGAACAGCAAATTGTTTAACCGCAGCAAATCACTTGACGGAGCAAACATTTTTCAGTTTTGTTTTTAGTTTAAGGACTGAAAAAAGAAGTTAAATCAATCTGCGCAAACTGATGAAAATGAGCAGAATGTCTAGAAGTGAACTTTGACTCTGCTTAGTTTTCCTACAAAAATTCATATGGCGTTCCCAGGCTGGGAATAAATACTTTCAGATGAGTATAGTTTTATGTTGCCACTGGGCTATGATACATCATTTTGTCTGGGACGTTTTTGTTTTTCTGTGAACAACCGTGAAGGGAAGTCTTATGGGAAACGCAGAGATGGTTTCAAGTTTTGTCGGAAGTGTACACGCCCCAGCAATGTAAGCATAGTGGGCTCCAAGAGGAGAACTTTTATTTTTTGATGCAGGTGAAAGGCAGCAAAAGCCCACATGCTGACAGTGGTGTGAAGTGATGTGGTAGCAGTGCAGGATTCAAGTTACACAAAGGAAGGAAGAGGATATCACAAGAAAAAGGAGGAGAATCGCCAAGGGAAGTGCTTTTAGCTCCTTTCCTGCCCTGAAGATCAGGAAGAGCTTGTGGCAGAGCAGATGCTGTGATCAGTGTCCTTGCAAGGGGTGGTTCTGTGTGATTTGTTCATGTGCTTGGGCAGTACGGTGCTGTGTGCCCACTCCTCCCATCTGGGGCCGAATCTTGGTTGTTGGTCCATAACGAAGAAGGATTTGAGGCGGGGGGTGGAGGAAGAGGGATAAGAAAGGCCTTGCTCCATTGAACGCTCCTCTGAGTGCCCTCTCTTTGTGGGATCAGAGCTGTGCGGCTCAGCAGCCTCAGTCAGTAGCTTCTGGCCCTGCTAACAGCTCAGGGCTGTAAAATGGCAGCTTGGGATCTTGCCTTTGGTCTTGTCTTTTTTTTTCTTCTTATGCCGCCTATTCAGTTACGTTATGGATGAGATTTCTGCAGAACTGCTTGGTACCCTGTCAGTTACTTTGCTGTTCATCTTCTCTGCAGCTTTGGAAATATGATTGTTTATAAACCTAAGACTTTCTCCTATTTTGATTACAGAATAAAGGATACGTAAGAGACTCAGATAAGTGGAATGTAACTTGAAGCAAGTTATAAATGATAGATGCTTTTAGTCTTCAATGTGAACTTGTTTGTGAGAAAAATACAGAGAACAAGCCCAGTGAATGTTCCCAAGAAGCTGTTTAATCTGTGAAGTTATCGTGGAACTTCAGCAGTTAAGAGTTTTAAACTTCGAAGCAAATCTCCAGTTAGGTGTTCCAGCTTGGTGCATTTTCATAACACTTGTCTAGGAATAACTGTTTGCTCTCCAAGTAAGATTTTGCATGGAGCCCTAGTGCTGCTTTTGACCCTCAGTATCAGTTAATTTGGTGATGAATGGCAAAGCAATGTAATATGAGAACAGAAAATGTACCGTATTCAGTGGGTGCAGTGCACTCCAGGAGATGAAGTTATTTTTCTTCATATTCTTAAATATGGAACTAAACTGTTATTTGGAGTCTTAATTAAAATGACAGAATAACATACTGTGATTTTCTGTTGTTTAGGAATAGTTTTATGTAGAGCATACATACCTGATTTGTAACTGTCAGGAAGAAAATGGTATTTGATTATTTTTTTTATTCCCCCCCTCCTTATGTGCAGGTAGGCAATTAATTTCCCACGTGGCTCTTTTGCAAGTGAAAAAGCATTTGCCTATTTCTAGAGTACTTAGCACTGCTACTTCCTTCAGTTCTGCATTTTGTACATTGGCCATTTGATCGAGTGGTGTGTGCTGGACATTAGGAAGAGATTAAGTTGGGCAGGACTGATGTTGCCCTATCAGGTGAATGATCTTGGGGTCAGAAGTGATTTCCAGACATGCATTGATTGACTTAAGTACCAGTCAATGCTTGGGAATGCCTGTGTGGCTCTAGTTGACTTTTATTTTACTGGCCAAAAGGGTGTTTCAAGAGTTACCTTTGCAGAAGTGGCCCATTGAATGCCCTTAGTCTCATTCTTTTATGTTAGTAATGCTGCTGTTAATAAAGAAAATGTATAATCAGCTCCCTGGGGTGGGCAGAGCAGGGAGTTGCAGACTTTAAAAGCGATGACCAGCTGGTTGATGCACTGGCTGTGCACTCAATGCGAGGAAGGGAGTAACAGCATTTGCTTGTATTTTAACACAGTTTCTGGATGATAGCAAATGCAAAAGTAAAATTTAGCATGAATTAAAAATCGTGACTTTTTATTTGTTGGTATAATAGCTGCTATCTAGTATCTTTTTCAACGTCTAGGTCTTCAGTGCAGAGAAGGCGTGATCTGGTAGCCTCGTGTTATGTGTGAGACTTGCACACAGTATTTACAGTGTGTGCAGATAAGTGTGGATGTTGGCCTGCAACTGCATGAATATCCTTAGTAAAAGAAAGACTTCTTTATGCTAAAACTGCATGCTTGCTCTCTGCAGGGCTAGTGGTTCTTAATATTTATAGCATATAAACATTGTTGTCCTACACAGCAAATATCTGTTCATCTTTCAAGTAGCAGTTTGTGTGAAATTTGTTGCCTGTGTTAATGCTGTTCTTGTGTAATTTAGAACTTCCTGAAAGAAGTGGGAGAGATGTCCTAATTGTTTGTCAAATAGATACATCTGGTTTTGAATTAGTCCTCAGCTCTCATCATCCTAGATTATTTTAGTTCCTTGTCTGCACTTATGGTAACAGCTTCAAATGCCCCAAACTCTTTTGGGCAAACATTTTCAGTAGCGATCAGGAGCAGCGATTATTCTCTGGTGATTTCATCCCCAAAATAAATATAACAATGTGGGTTTTACTATTACAAAAAACCTGTCAGAGTGTTATTAAGCATTATTAAAACATTTAAATTTATAGAAATTCTGTTCCTGGTTCTATTCTTTATTGCTGAGTAGCGTGACAGGGTGTTGGCTTTTTTTGTGATAGGATTAAGCTGCCCTGATGAACAGAAAAATTGTCATGCTGTACAAAGACTGTTCTGAAATCTGTAGGTTAAACATCTTAATGTTGATTTTGTCTACTGTGGCAATATATTAAAAGTGATTTTTTAAAAAATTCTCCAGTAAGGGAGTCAATATATCTGAAGCTTTTCCTTCTTTTCCCTAGAAACCTGCTCTGCTTATGCACAATATGCTATTAAATTTTTCGTTTCCTTTTTAATAGCTTGCCTTCTATGTTCCCTGCTGTCATCAGCCCCAGGAGGTCACCAAGCAGAGGACAGAGTTGCAGAGTGGTCCCTGATGGACACCTGCGTGACCGTCTGCTTCATCAGTTCTTCAGGCAATTTGTGAGCTGCTGGGGGGGGCGTTGAGAATTAGGTTGTTGATAGCGTCCCCACAAAGACTGCTATTAACAGTGTGCCACACTCTGCTTCTCTACTGCAGAAGACAGAGTGGTATTTGTGTTCCCTTAGCATGTTGTAAAATGCATGAGATTTTGCTCATCCTCCTTGGAAATAAGAATAGGAAAATGAGAGCATCCTGAACCAGAAGCTATTAGAAGAGCATGCAGAAACCTGCAGCGATCTGTGCTTTATTTTGTCTTCCTAGCTATGGATTAGAAGGACTGATTTTTGCAATGGGCTTTTTCCATAATGGCATTCTTGTATTGTTTGGTCAGAGCTTGCACAGGAGGAAAACAGGCTGCTGAATTTAGTCACTGATCTCTATTAGCCGTGGCCTAAGGCTATGCTGAGATTTATATCCCATTTGTATTGTTGCAGCTCAAAAGAAGAATGTTCAGAGGATGACAAGTGTATTCTGAGTAGGTACGTTGTTTCATTTTCATATGAAACCCTTTCTTTTTTTTCTATTTCCATTGGTCAGAAATGAGGTTAATAGGAAGAGAATATAGTACAGTGCTGCAGTGTCCCTGTTAAGGTAGAACAATAGCATCAGAAACAGTTCTTTAAAAATTAGCTGCTTTTATTAAATAAAGCTGCATTGTGCTGGTGTGCACGGTGCAGTCTTTTTTTTTTTTTTTTTTTTTTTTTTTTAAAATTTTATGGAGATAAGATTTTTTTTTTTTTTTTTTTTTTTTTTTTTTTTTAAACGTATACTGCAGTCAGCGCTTCCCTAACGAGGTGGCACTATTGTTGAGTTAGAAGGATAGAATCATCATATTGCTTTAGGGGACAGCAGGATTTAAAAGGAGATGCCTTGCAGCCCCGTTTTACAGATTGGAAGCATCGGTTTAAGGGCATTGGCAGAATCATTTCCTTGTTCTTAGCAGCAGCCACTGCTGTGTCAGTAGTGTGTGGAATGGAAGTCCTAGTTGGTAGTCTGTTATGGAAACGCTGTTTACTGTTATTGTAGTACCGTGGTGACAACATGCCATTGAAATGGAAAACGAGCTCTCCTGCTATCTGGAAATTCCCAGTTCCTGTGCTTAAAACATCCAGGTCATCGCCACTTTCTCCAGCATACATGTAAGTGAGAGAAATGAGGATAATAAGGTGGGATTGCTTTCGTGAGACTACCATGTGGCAAAATACTCTTTTATATATGAAATGACATTGGCACTCAGAATTTTACCTTGCTTTCTGTGTAGACCCTCCCCAGATTTTATCCTGGATGTTTCATGATGGATGTTGTGTTGAGTCTTTCCCTCTGTTGAAATGTAGAGAAATTGTACAGATTAAGCCATATTTGTAGTAATATCGTACATGTTCATTTGAAAAGTTCATGTTGCTGTTAATTTGTAGAGCTGATGTTGAACTGACAAGTTAAGCTTTGAGGCAGGCTTTCTTTGTAGTGCATATGCTAACATTTCCTCCTCCTATTACTCTTGGAAATTAAATATGAAATCACTTGCTCTGTTGTACTGCACTTTCGTTTGTGTAAGTTCTTGTGTAAAAGAAATCATCTTGCTTTGGTCTTGTTTTATTCTTGAAAGTCTTAGCCTTAATGCAAATTGAGTGTCTTTTGTAAAAAGTTAGAATAAAAGCTTAAAGCATAAATATAAATCATTAATATCTGAATACTTATGTAGTTATGCAGTTTATCCATGTAAAGTAGTTTCACTTTAAAGAATATTTTAATATACATGGAAACAATATGCCTTTGTCTTGCCAAATCTTGGTGGAGCTTTTGTTCACCTTTTGTTGCTGTGAGCTCTGTGTTAGCATATACAGGTGGCTTTTTTTCCTTTGAAATAAAACTAAGCATAGGTTACCAAATTGTTCCTGCTTTTATTTAAGGAAGCAGCTCTTTCAAAATGAGTTGCTTTAAAATGGACAAGTAGCAGTGTAGATGATTTCCCTGTTTCATAATTACTACAAAGACTTCCTTTGCGGTAGTATCCCAGCCTAATACCTACAATATTAGTACTTTTAAGCTTGTATTGTCTTCTTGCAGTTAGGCTTTTGCTTCAGCTACTGTAGGGATGTGCTATAAAAAATCGGTATTTACAAGTCCTCTGAATATCTTCTTTTCTGGTTGTTGCTGAGAATTGCTTTGATAAGCAGTGGAGCTGAAACCATACAACACCGTGTGCATGGTCACTATTGTTCTCAGTCACAAAGGCTGTGGTTTAAGGAGCTAACCTGACTGTATGGAACCGTGCACGCTCCAATTTAAGAATGATTTTCATGGAAGTGCTTCAGCCTTTTCACTCACTGGGTGCATCAAATATGTCTAAGGTTATCAGGAGATAAGCTATTTCTAATAAATTGCTACTTATTCTGAGTTTTTAGAAAATAGGACTAAATACAAAGAAAGTATCGTGATACTTTGTGAGGCTTTGGAACCTGTTTTAGGGAAATGGTGGCTTTAGTGTTCTACGTTATGCTTTTATTCTTTAAAGTACTTTATTGAATATAAGAAAACCCAGAAATAGTCTAGTCAGATCTATCTGCTGCTGAAACTGAGCATTTCTTTTGTGTGTTGCTTTTAAATTGCTCATCCAGCTCTGTGTGTGCTCTGGCTTTTATGATGGGGATCATGTAGCTGATTATCTCAGTGTGTTGAAAGTGTGTGAACAGGTTTAGTGATCATGCTTGACTATATGAGGCTGAGCTTATCTGGAGCATGAGAAATCTGTGATGAGCTGCCTTAATCATTTTTTATAATGAGTCAATGTATCCCAATATTTATGGAGATGTTTCTTCACTGGCACACAGTCCTGACATTAGCAGGGCTCTTAAATGTAACGTTACATTATTCAAATACTTGAATATAAAGAGTGAAAAATAATGCAAAATGGCATCTATTTGTTTCGGCAGTGTATATCAGCTGATAAAAACAACCTTGTAATTTCGGTTGACCAGTAAAATAGGTGATGGAATTTACCTTCATTAGAGAGAATACAGTATATTTGATAATGTTTTACATGATCTGATGTTTTTCACATTCACATTTGTAAGTTTACTTTCATAAGTAATACTCTGCACAATGGCAAAAGGTTTATCTTTTGAGTAAAAGATTCAGGAGCAAGTGTCTTGTGAAATGGAGTATATATTAGTGTAAAATAAATGACTATGAAACTCTAGAAATCACAGGTGGACAATTCTGTGCTTGATATTTCGGATCTCGAGGTATAAGGTATAAGTGAGCTTTTAATCCCTTTAATACTTGACAACATAATCTTCGCACTGTAATTTGGAATGTACAGTACAGAGGTCTTAAAGGTGATGACTTTCTTCTTTTTTTCTGTACTTAAAATGAAATTCCAAATACACAGGCTTTTCTAGTAAATCTGACCTTAACTGTAAAAGCTTCATCCTGCTTACATTTTATGAATAACTTACCTAGAATTTAAACTGATTGTCAAGAGACGCAGTTTTTTATTAGCGTTTTGTTTGGTGTGGGTGCTGGATACTTGACTTAGTTTCACTGTATGGAAGTGCTGAGGCTGATGGTTGTGAGCGTGTTTGGTTTCTTGGATGAAGCAGGCACCTGTGTACAAAGAGCCACCGTAACAGTTACTGCCCTGCAAGCTCTGCAGCTGCCGGCTCTGCTTGAAAAGTTTGTGACGTTCCCGAGGTGGTGAATGAGTACAAGGAGCTTGTCCCAGAGAGTCCTCTGCTCTGGGAAACTTGGGGCTGGTTAGTACATGAGATAAAGGACCTGCTGAAGTTGAGCTGATGACTTTGTAGGGGAGGATGCGGTTCTGTTACTGGGAAGTCCGCTGGTTTTGCTGGGTCTGCTGGTACTGCTCTCCTGGCAATGGGAAGGAGCAGCAGCGACTCGTTGCCTCTCGCCTGGTGGTTTTGTGTGTCACCAGTTCTTTATTAGGGTTATTGTCAGGATATCCTGACTGGATGAGGTTATATAGAGTGTAAAGGATCCCTCAGAAGGAGAATGTAGACATGCCTGGTTTCTGGTGGAACTGATCTAGAATACCTTGAGCTTTCCACCAAGCTAGTGGAAAGAAGATTAGATGATAGCAGAATTGGAGCACTGGTATGTGACCAGCGTATGTAGGTGTAGTGGCTTAGTGCCCAAGTTAAAAATGTGCAGATATGCCTGCACATGTATGACTCTGAGGCTGCTTTACGTTTTCTTTCTTGTGGCGTTAGGGTTTGGACTCCTTTTGTCAAAATGAGTCTGAGAGCTGTGAGAGCAAGTTTATGATCCTCTAGTGAAATCAAATTCATAGATGCAGTTGTGTTGACTATGTGGAGGCAGACCTAGGTGACTTTATGTTATGTGGAGACGTGAGCAGTTTCAGCAAGTGAATCGGAGGAAAGGACAAAGTGAGTAATGCTGAGTTGGAAAAGTGGTATTCCTTGGCGTTCGAGCCATGTATTGATGACCACATACTAAAAAGAAAAAACCAACAGTGACTGACATAAGCAAAAGTTAAGAATTGAAGCACTGCTTCAGAGAGAGAGAGCCGTTCAGAATTTGGCTCTATGTTACAGCTTTGAGGTGTAAGGAAATACGTGTCCCAATTACTGTTCACGGATTGAGTCACCTCATGCACTAAGAATGAGAGGAGAATTCTTTCTTATTCACACTAGCGATGTCATTTATACTGTTTTCTAAAGTTGTGTGCCTCTTCCATTAACAGGAATGAAAGAAATGTTTGGGGACACCCTGGACATTAAAGTGCTGTGATGGACATCTACAAAGAATTCAATAATACAAAAATAATATTTTCTAAAATACCATGACATAGGATAATTCTATAAGCCTTTGTCCCATGAGAATGATTGCTAGCTATTTTCTGAAGTGTCTTTAGTCTCTAACATGCTGTGTTTAAAAATAAATAAAATGATTTAAAAAAATCTTAATGCAGAATAATCCATCTGTAAGCATAGTGCCTTCTGTGCTTTTATATGGAGTCATATGTTGATACTTTAAATGGGAACTGTCCTTAGGAGAAATAAACAGATTTGACATTCCAAATATATTGCTATCAAAGGGTTTGCAACACTGTCTGTCCTGAGTCATGTGGTTGTGAAATTTGTCTGATAGGAAATCCTTTGCAGCAATGGAAATCAGTTATGGTGCAGAAAAGTAGAATAAATTCATAATACTCTGGAGTAATCAGTGTTAGATTTAGCTGCTTATATAGGTTATATAGGTTAATGCTTTTGTGTCATCTTTTAAATCTCTGATTTGCTCTACAATGAGCTCTTTGAATTTATGCTGTACAATGATATATACTTAAATAGGAAAAGGTGGTATGCATAATTCATCAGACCATATGTATTCTCCTTTGTGAGACCACCCTGTGTGTTTTTTCTGTCTTCACTGGTCGACTTTAATAAACAAATCCTTTTGTTGGGCACCTGTGGTATTCACATGCAAACAGACTCGCCTGTCTTTGGCAACATTTCCGTTTTAACCAATTAGTTTCTAGATATTTCAAATTCCAACATGCTGAAAGACAATGTGCGAGTCACCCCAAATATTTTTTTAAACTAATATGAAAATGCAAGGAAACATATGAATTGAATAGGTGGGGAATGGAAGGAAGGGGCTTATATTTCATAAATAGAAGACTGCTTTTAATCCTATGAGTTCTGTATATAGAGATCTCATTTGACTTACTTTTGCTTTTTAAATAATAGATATTTCAGTAGATTATTCTAAGTTTGAAATACGCAATTTCAGTACAATAATCAACCAAATAAAACACAACCAAAAATAATTATCCAAACCTGGTTGTTATGAAGCTTTCCAGTGCTTAGTGGTTTTTGTGGGCAGACCTTTATAGATGATTCTGTAGCTTACAGCTCCTCAAAATTACGTTCTCCTCCTTATATAGCATGATGTTGCAATATTGACATTGTTGTCACATGCTAAAGCATTTTTATTGAATTGTCTTGAATATGTTGCTCAGCTTATTTTGCCAAAATGTCACTTCTGCCATTATTTCCTTGTTATTGTGGAAAAACCTTTTTGTCCGATCACTTTCTACTCACTGGCTTTTCTCGTGTTAAGCAGTATCCTCTGATGAAGTTTGAATGGGGATATCTATGGATTTTCATGAAGTAGTTGGTGAATATTAGGGTTTTAAAATAATAGGCACTTGTTCTTAATGGTAATACTAGCAAGTGTAGTGTAATAATGTGCAGCTATAACACCAAAGGGGAAGTGCTCATCTGTATTATTGCTGTAATATTTTGTCCAGCAGTGACCGAGATCATTGCAACAGTCGAAGTTGCTGAAATACGTGTTTTTCTGGGATGGACAGGTCACCCATTCCTGTTATCTGGCTTGTTTAGATTTAAACTCTATATCATGGAGAGGATAAATATTTTATGATTTAAAGTAAGTAATGCTCCCCTGTATTCTCCCGACAAAATTGTAATAAAGGAATGTTAAAGCAGCTGTCAGAAGTGTCAAAGCAAGAGTAATGGTATAACAGACTAGACAGCAGAAAGAGCTGGGGTTAATTATCAAAGCCTAATGCCAGAATCTTGTTTGCTTTTTTTTTTCCCTGGCTTTTAAGCTAGCAAAATTCTTCTGCAAAGTACATAGGAAAAAAGCATCCAGCACTCTGGGAAGGAGTTGTTCCTAAATCTGTTACAGGAATACAGTGGGTTATGTATATTCTATAACCAAATCGTGAGTGTACAGGTACCACCTTAGGTATATAGAGGTTTTTGTCTCTTAGGAACCGTTCTGTAAACTTAACAATTTCAATGTATATGAAAACTAACTTTCAGGACACATTAGGTAGAATTGTAATCCACTGGCACACACAAAATGTTTTTAAGCGTTTTGAACATCAAAGAAATAAAGTAGTTCTGCTTCTGTAGAAAAGCTATAAAGCATCTCTATTTGCTTTCCTTTTTCTGTTTTTAATAATAAGAATCAATAGACTGACACCAACTTTGGCAAAAAGTCATTAGAGAACCATTTCTAATTCAGCATCATTAAACAATCTGAGGCTGCAAATTTAAGCTACAAATGGCTCAGTGAATGTAAACCCTTTGTCAAATAGATAAATGTGGATGTGATACTAAGGCTCCCAGAGAGACTGAATACAGTTAGGAACAAAAGCTTTATAGCAGTGACTGAGCCAAATACTGCTTTGTTTCTGTGGAAAACAAATTTGAATTAACCAGCGGGCTGTAATTATGCTGCGAACAGCTTGAGACCTCAGTTGAGTTGTTTGAGAAGGAATTTTTGAGGAGAATATTTTTTATGTGCGTGTCCTTGGGCAATCATACTGAAACAGTTGGCGATCTTGCTCAGTCCTCTTCTGCTGGCCTTGTGCTGACTTTGGTCACAACGTAACCTTACTAGGAAGTAATACAAAAAGGTTCAGGTGATGAAGAATCCTTATTTCTGTGCTGTCTTCCTTTACACCCAAATCCATTGGTGTTTGGAACAGATCACATCTTCAATCATCTCAGTGTTTAGAGTGACCTTCATCACTTCTCTTGACATAGTGGGCTTGAGTGCTTGGGCAGAAACGTTTTGTCAAGAGGGTGATTGAGTGTTGAAGTCCAAAGAGTTGACTGTATTAGGGGGAAAAAAAAAGAAGGTTAAAGGCTTGACTATGCCTTTAGTCTCCAAAACTTTGCTTCCAGAGTAGCTTATGTGCGTTATCCTGAGCTTGACTGGTTGAACAAGATTCGGTGTCCTTGTCCTTCCAGTCAGGTTGTGTACGGTGTTCCCATGGTCTTGCTGCCTTTGGTAATTGTGCTTGCAGAGCTGCTTGGGCTGCGTTGCTTCTGTTTAATTTCCCCTTTAGATGCCTCCCTAAGCTGCTCACTGCAAGGAGCATCTCATGCTGTAACTGTGTCTGATCTGCAGTTCCGCTGGCGAAGCTAGCAGCCTGGGCTTGCTGCCCTGCAGCAGGTGTCTGGAAACAATCTTTGTCCCTCTCTGCTGACTTTGGGGGTTTGGAGGCCTGTACCCTCCTTTCCTGTTGCCCTTGGCCAGGGCCTTGTTAAATTAAAATGCTGCTTCTCACTGGTGTGCTCTGGTATATAGAACCTGATTTTCTGTGCTCCTTTTACAGAACACCCTTAGCTTAGAGGAAAGGTGGAAAATAGATACAGGAGCAGCTATTTGCTTTTTAATTTAAGAAACAGTAAGCTTTATTTTATGCCTTTCTCCTAAAGTGGGGATTTAGAAGAGCCCAGTATCAAGTTACTAAACAAATAATTAAATATTCTGCTCTTACTGCTGTCCCTAGTGGATAAACAAGGTCAGGTGTAAAAGTGAATATTCAAATAGAAACATCAGAGCATTGCCCTATGTGAACAGTAATCTGCACTAGCTGCTGTAGCTACTTTTGAAAATCACACCTGCACTAGTTAATATGCACTGTTACTTCGCTTGAAGTAAAGGTTTTCAGACTTTTGGCTGTGGTGGCTCTTTTCAAATGATGAGCAGTAATGGAGCTTTTAAAAGAAGTGTGGTAACCTGACAAATGCAAAGTGGTTTGAGTTAAGCTGTCAGCCTCTAGTTCATATATTAAAAATACTGCCTTTAAATTGTTCAGGAAATACAGTGACATCTGAAGCTGACATAGTGGGACTAGTGGTCATAAAAAAATAAAAAATACATATTTTCTATTGCTTTTTGTGTATCACAAAGGTCGTACGCACAAAGTCATTCTAGGTCCTGCCTTCCAGTGCTGTTCTTGCATTCATCTTAATTTCAAATCTTTAGCATCAGCCTCTGTCAGTGCCTGTATGTCCCCAAAGCAAGAACTGGAGTTTGCTGAACATGTTGGTTGGCCTGTTAAGAGAGGAATGAACTTGCTTTGTCAACTTATTCGAAGAAAAACGACCTTTTGTCTTTGTTTCCTCTTCTAGCTGGAGTCATGTATCTACTTTAAAATGTAAATTTACATTTCCTATGGAAACCTTTGCTGTATTTTTGTAATAAGAAAGCATTAACAAATTATAAAACTGGCCAATTTTACCAAGTTACTGACACCACAAAGGAATTGCGTTAGAAACTCCTGTTAAAAATAGTAATAAGATGAGATGTTGTTTTAAGGGATGACAAGTGTAAAAGTAACTTCTTTGCCAGAATAAAGATTTCCTGAAATTGTGTGGGTAGAAGATATGGAAGGGAAGCAAAGTGAAGTACCATGATTGCGTAATTTCTTTGTCTACATTATATTAATATTCGAATTTCTTAATAGAAGCATTATGAGATTTTCTTTTATACGGTGCTGCCATATCAGTTATGCTAATTGAGCTCCTCCTAGGTGGCCATGTAATTTGCTGGGGAGTTCCTAAATTCATTACTCATGGAGCTGGAACATCTGTTCATGATGGGAAGACAGTAAAATAGTCAATACTTAAATTATTTTTTGGCAGACTAAGCGTACTAAAATACTTTTTGGCAATTTGTGCATACAAAGAGAAGAATTGCACTATATCCAATAGTAAAATACATGTGAGGCAGCATGTAGAGGATAGCCCTATAATATTTTTTTGATAGATCATAAAATAGTAAAGATCTATCTTATAGTAAGAATATCTTAATATGAAATGGAAATCTGGTGCTTAGTTTGCTGATAAATACTGGAGTACTCTGGCACATGCCAGGAGTGATTGCAGAAGATACCATTTACCAGTGACCAGAACACTTGCAGTCGTGGTTCATTGAACAGTAATTTGACAGAGAAAATAAAGTTATAATCCTTTCAAAAACAAGCTATTGAGCTTCACCAAATTAAGAATTCACTGTCTGGCCAATATGGCTTTGGCAAGCTTTTGCGGAGTTATGTAAAGACTGTGGGTTTTAAATAAATCAAAGAACACGCACTCTAAAATATCTGTAGCTGTAGGCTGATCTCCTTACTTTGTTTTCAAAGACTGTGCACTATGCTCTGACAATTTCAGACAGATCACTGGTTTACTGATTTAAATGAACAAATCCCCAATAATATTTATAGTTGCCTTGTTTCTGTTGGATCAGAATGATTTCAATGGCTTCTGAAGAAAAATCATTGCAGATTATTGCTTTATTTCATTGCTGCCACCGAGCTCTTTACAAAAACAGCACGATGATTCTAACTGAAAGAAAAACTTGTCATAGATTTCACAGGCCCCCACTTATCACAGGTCACCTGGATGACTCTGGTCTGTTTTAAGCGTAATATTTGCAAAGTGATTGAGAAAGCAATTTGTCTCTGTGAATCATCTTGTAACTCAGAGAGTTCAAAAATATTCATCGGTATTTGCTGGAACGTTCCAGTACTTGAAGCATATTTTGAAGGAAGATACAAACTGTGATTATGCTAGAGGTGAGCACTGCTACGCTTGTCAGCAAGCCTTCAGCTAAGGCTTGAGCAAATACACTTCGAGTTCTGTGTGTGGCTACATGGTCTCATGTCCTGTCACTGGTCACAGGGTTAGTGGCTCTGCTGCTCTAGATGTCCTTCTGCTTCTCCTTTAAAGTCAGTTCACAGTTTCATAATTGACTGCATTTAATCTAGAGAGATTGCATAGAGAATTGGGAGCAGTAATGGACAGAAATCCTGTAAATACGGTGGTCAATCTGTGTGTTTACAAATTGCATATTTAATATTCTTCTGAAATATTAACATTTGTCTAGATATTTACTTGTGCCGCTTCTCTATATGCAGATGCTAGTAATTAAACCTACAAACTCATGACAATGTGTGAAGATGATTTTCACCTCCCAGTTGTCTTCTCATTAACATAAGCCAAGTGTTCTTGTTACCCCACTGTAGTTTGTCCTGCATTGTGACAAGATTTAGGGAATTATACTTACGTAAGTGTATTGACTTAAAAATACATAAGTCAGTATAACTATATTGACTAATACTTAAAAGCCACTGAACTTATATCTTTCAAACAAATGCAATATTAAATAATACTACTGAATTGTTCCATCTGAACTGTGTTTTCTCCACTAGGGTGGTGTTTGGTTGTGGTTTTCATTTGCTTTATGGAAAAAAAAGAAAAACCGAAACCAACCTACAACTGCAAATCCAGAAAGGCAGTGTAGCTTCTTCACATTAGCTTGGCAAGATTCTTAATCTATTATATTTTTTTGCTTTGGTGTTGTTTGTTTTTTTTTTCATAGCTCAACATTTGTTTTATGGTCGTCTTTCTATTTCTAAAGTTTTACAGCGAATTGCGCTGATTGTCAAAGAGAGTGTTCAGGTACCTTTTAGTAGATTAATATTTTTAGCGAGAAAATAAATGAAAGCAAATTTAGTGGGCAATCATCTACAAAAAGAAAATGTTTATATCTTTCTCCATGGTAAAAAGCAAAGCTGTCTTCCATCAAAATTGACAGCAAGTTAGGAAATTAAGATTATAACTGATACATCCATATGATGCACACTCCCTATTTCGTAGTTGCAAAAGGACCAGTTGGAAGTACTTGGAGTCATGAGAAAAGCATGTTTGGTTACAGTACCTAGGAAAAAACTGTGCTATATTTAAAGTAATCAACATAAACATTTGGAGGAAAATTCTGCCTAACAGCTTTTTCTTTGATAGCAACTGATTAACTTCTGGTGCTTTTCCCTGAACGGCAAGACACTGCTTCCCAGAGGTTGCAGAAAGAGTCAGGCAGCTCCTCTGCCTTCCTATTGCAATGTTAATATTCATTTCACATTAAACTCCAACATTCTTAACACTAATGTTCAACCCCCTCCAGATTAAGTGTATGCATTGGAAGTGGTGGCAATATCCACATTTAGAGCAATTTGCTGTGAATTACCACTACATGTTGCTGTAGTTTTAGCTGTCTCCTCCAACTTTTTTAACCCTGGTTAAAAATGTTACTGCTGCACTTCTTGTTTAATGATTTCTATTGATCAGAACAATAAATTAATTAGAAAATGAATTAACTTTCTTCTTTGGTATGCTTAATTGTGATATATGGTACTTACCATAAAGTAAAAAGTCAATGTGTTTCATTATTATCTGATTAATTATAGTGCTGAGCAGACCTATGTTAGTGAATATAAATACTGCCTTTGTTAAATGTCTCCCAAACAGAAGCTATATTCTGAATAGTTTAGCATTTCTTTGCAGGGTAGTTTTAAATTACTTTTGTTGTATGTAATGCAGTGCTTAGGTGTTGGTTTTCCTAGTGTATTGGTATCAACACGGGGCATAAGAGCTGCTGCATTTTCACTTTGTCTTACAAAGCTGGGTTTCTCTCGTTGCATGAAGATAAACGCTGAAACTGGTACAAAGCCAATGACAAAGTCATAATTTCTGGTCGCTCTGGGAGTGCACTTCCTACCTCGGTGAATGTCACAAGGCTGGAATTCGGGGGGTTAGCGCGCTGTTGCCAGCTCTTAGTGCTGACTTGCGTTGAGAGTTCTGCCAAAACCAACTCCTGAATGTCAGGTGCTCAGCCTTCTGAAGTGATCAGGCTGTAGGTAAAAAAAGGTGGTGTATTTTAAAAACCAAACCCCTCCTCAACCTCTTCTAGCTAAAAAAACCAACAACACATGAAAAAACTCCAAAACATAACAATAAAAGCCAAAAACATTTTTTTTTCTTATAGTCATTTAGATGTAAAGAAAAAAATGGCATAGGAATAATATAATCTGGTTATCTTTAAATAAACTTATTCTTGTGGAGTCGTACACAGCCAAGCTAATGTTTGAGACTAGAGCTGTGACATTTATATTCTGGTGAATTTTCGTAATGTGAAAGTTTGCAATTCTAAATGTCTAATTTGCATACGCAAGTTCTGGCACATACATAACAGCCAATGTGGAAGAGAAATAGTGAAAATCTCTTCTGCAGAAGGGCATCAAGTTGTGAGCTGCTGAGCTGGTGTGTTATAGGTATTAGAGAACTGCGCATTATGTGTTGAAATTCAGGTGGGGGAAATAACTGTTTCTAGCCACACCTGGCATGTCAAGTTCATACTTTTAAGTATTACAAGTATTTTGGAATACACGACATCCTCTCTGTTGACTGTACAGCTGTAACCAAGTGTCTTGTGCTATAGAGGACCTCTTAGGGACAAGGCTTCGGAAATTGTATGTAATGTGGCCTGTTCAGAAAAACACTTCCATTATCACTGCCATTTGTGGAATAAATGAATTGTGATCAGCCAGAAAAATACTGGCTCTCCAGAAATAAAGTAGCATGGTGTATGTGGCAAACATGGTAAAAAGTGCACTCCAAACAGCCAGAGATTTGATTTACTTCTACATTTGTTTTCCTAATGTTTTTGACTGATGTGTACATTATCTGTTTTCTTCTGACTTGAGAAAAAGTACTTTGAAAGCCCCTTCATATAATGACTATCTGATGTGACATTTCAGGAAGATGTTTCAAGAGCAAATAGACAAAGTCATGCCAGTTGGATCTGTGGTTCCTTCCCACCCATGCTTACATGTCTCCTCACATTATTTTATATTTCTTCTTTGAAAGACATGTATAAATTTTAGAGACTGGGTGTCCTTTGAGATTGTTGGACTCTTTCATTGATGTGATTGTATTAAAACTTAAGAAAACAAAAAGGCTACAACTGCCCCCCCAACTCAAAACACCCTAGAGCAGAGTGAACAAAAGCATTTTGGGGCATGAGCCAGCAGCTGCTTTGCTGCTGTGGTCTGTTGGTGTATGCAGTTGCTGGAGGCCAAAGACAGTTTGGAGAGCACTTTTCTAAGGTACAGTGTGTAAAACTTTAATTACACTCTGAGCTTGTTTTGTAAAGTAGGGATAATTCGGTTTCAAAAATGACACAATTCTTGTATGCTGCAGTACATCCCTGTTTGTTTTTTCAGATGTCTGAATATTGAGTTGCTACAAAGCTATTTAGGTGTCCCCTCATTCCTACAATCTGTTATGTCTGTGTGCGTAGAATCTCACTGTTTCAAACCCATGTATGCTGTTAAAATGTGAATTTGTTTTGATTCTGTTTTGTTAGCTGACCTTAAGTACTCATGGGTTTGAACAAGGCACATCAGTGCTGTCAGGGTAATGTATGAGTTTCAGAAACTGCTCTACATAGTCCATGTACCCAAAGAAGGTGGGGCTAAACTTTTTTTTTTAATAAAAGAAACAAAACTTTTTTTGAGGAAAAAATTGTGAAAATTACTTTTCACATGCAAATTCCAAATTTGTTCTTACATATTGACCACTGTCAAAATGGTGGGGGAGGGCGAATTTTAGGCACATTCTTATCACTTATTTAAAGTAATTTCTGAAACTAGCTTGGAGGCCAATGTTTTAAGATGCATGTTTAAAACTTGGAAAACTTTTTGTATCTGAGATTTGCAGCAATTATTTTTAAAATGCTATAAATCTTTTTTGAAACATGAAATCTTTATTAATAATGAAGATGCTGTAATCTGTGGATTAAGAGCTTATTTTTTGCTAATTATATTATATTTTCCTAATTAGTATTGTGTATATATGCATTATGCTGCTATGCATGCTAATAGGTAGTACGTTAGATCATGGAAATTACAGGAACTAGTTGTTAATACTTCTGGAGATAAAATTTATTTACATTGTATAATAATTACAGGTTAGAGTGGTTAGAATCTCATGCATATCTCTTTATGTAACCCTAATTTACATCTCCAGATGGAAATGGAAGGCTAATAATAGTGCAGTAGTTCTTCAACAGTTCTATCTAAAATTAGCCCTTCCTATCTAGGTTTGGACAGTAATTGCTTAGAATCAAAACCATAAGTATCGACTTCACACTAACAAATCTTAAATTAAATTTATGCAGTGGTTGCCTACAGTAGCAGAATACTGTATATAATGTCCTAAAAGAGTTCTTGTTGTGCATTTCTAAAGGTGACTTAAAAATACAGCTTGAAACTGCACAATGTATGTTTCTATTACATTCATACTTGAGGAAGATAATGCAAACCATAAAATGAAATTACGAGACAGTAATATTACAGTTAGAGTGTCAGTCTTTCAGCTCTCCTTTTGGCTTTCCTTTTCCTTTTGAAAACCAAATGAAACTTCTGCAAGGATCCTACAGTACTGGAAGCGCACACAAAAATAAAATAGTGTGCGAGCATCATAGGGACGTGCGGGTAGAAGGAAAAGGAAAAATGTTTAGGTAAAATGTAATTTTCTAAAGTCATGCTGTTTTTGAAACTGTTAAAACTTCACTTAGATTAGCTGAGAGGGACCACTAAGGGCTTGATTCCTGTCACCTGCTCATTTTTGATCTATAGCTTCTGTGCTGTTATGCTTCATCCCAGAAGACTCTGGTTTTAATACACAGGAGCACGGAATGATAATGAGTTTGGTCTTAAGGTTTCTTTCTTCTAATCTTCTTAGATCTCTGGTGGAAGAGGAGGATCCTCATATGAAAGTATCTCTTGGTAGCAGCGATATGGGCGTCTCTGCCCACCTACAGTCTTCTAAGACAGGGACCACAAGATTTTTCACCAGCAATACTCACAGTTCTGTGGTATTACAGGTAATGAAATATTCTTTTGTCAGTATCGATCTGTACTGAGGGTTTTGGCTGCTCTGCACAGTGCATCCGCTTAATAGACTTTATTAGACTAGTAATTCCTAAAACACCTCAGAAAATGCCCATCAGTGTGCTGTGTAAGCAGGGCTTGTAACTTCTTTCATGTGAGTTAAAGCTTTCATTTTTAGCAGCAGCTTGGGAAAAAAAGGCCTTTTTTGTGGCTGTATCCCTGTTCACTTTCAGTTTCTAAAAGGCAATATCATTTAAACTATGAAGTGACAGCTGTATCAAAGAAGCTCACTTGAATACAGTCATGTAATTATGTTACCATCTCCTGTGTGGGAGCTTGTACCATCTCCTGCGTGGGAGCTGCCATAGGGATGTGATGGAAGCTCCGTTCTCCTTCTTCGTGTCTGGGAAGTGGCGGAGCCCTGCCAGGTCTGGTGCAATGCCCTGCGCTGGGGCTGTCTGTATGGCATTACCATGTGGTAGAACATTCTTCAGCAAAGCTTTTAAGAATTCAGAAGTCAAATAATTTTCTCACTTTTGCTGGAGCTTTTATGTGCCGCACAGAGTCAAGCTGGCAGCTTTCCAGCACAGTGTTTCTCAGGAGTGCAGACAAATTCTGTATGGCATGACTCCTTAGGGAACTACCACTTATTTTTGCAGTTTGCTGTCCAAAAAGATGCTTAGTTCTGTGAAAAAAAAAATAATACTTTTTTTAATCATTCAGAGAAGCTACTGATTGTTTTGTTGATAGTTTCTAAGGCTTGGGCATCTGCAAATAGCTCCCTCCCACCTTTCCTCAAGAGCCCTCTCCCTTTCCTCTGAGAATGTGGCTGAAGGAAGGTAAACTAATAGGCCATTCGTGTGGTAATGGCAAAGGGTACAGAGGTTATTTTCTCCTGATTCTTTTTTCTTCTTCAACGTTTGAGCAAATGGAGAACCAATAGTTGTAAAGCTTTGTTCATAGAAACTACAGGCAAGTTGTTTGAGCCACTAAAATATGTTAGTTTTATGTAATCCTGTGTTTCCCTTCTGATTTATTGGAGCTAATAACTCATTATTTTATTTGCACTCTATTCTGTGTGACAGGTTTGAATGTTAATGCCTACTTACTTCTGCAATTTTAAAAATAAAGCCTTAAGATACCTTAAATTTTAAACCATGCAGGCTGATGCCAAGATTTCTCTAGGTGTTAAATCTGTAAAAACAGTATTTACATTCTTGTTAGTAAAAACATCAGACGGGCCGACTGAAGGAAATTGTTTTATGTTTGAGCTCTTGTTCTGCAGTATGTGGGGGCGAGTATTCCACCCATCCTCCAGCATCCCCAACAGGGCATATCGTCAGGGGAAAAAAATCTTACTCTAGGATTCTTTTATGTAAAAAGATAACTTTTACATTACATTTAGCCATTTTAAATAATTTGAAAAGATCAGATACGTAATGTGAGCTTGCTTTGAAGTTTTTACTGTGTTCACATTGGTGATAGATTTGATAATCATTGAACCAGGTTACAGCTTTCCTTTCAGACCCCAGTATTTTGTAGACTCTTAAGCTGCAAAGCACTTAAACTGGTGTGGGACAGGAACACATGTGTGTCCTGAAAGGGTAGTTCCAAAAAAATATATCAGTCCTTGCCTGAAACAGTTGCTGGAGTGCAAGCTTACAAAGCAGACTCCTTCCTGAAAATAATGTAATTAGTGGAATAAAGCTCCATTTGAAGGCCTGGTATATTTTACCTTGTTCAGCCATTTCTGGAAAATAATAATTACTCTGCTTGTTTTCCAATGAGTAATTATCTGAACGTATTAGAGATAACGGTTGTAAGATCACAAATTATTTCTCAGTGACATTTTGGACCTACAGTACTTGTCTACCTGAAAGTAAAGAAGTATTTACACAAGGGAAACAAAAGAGATTCCTAACCTCCTCCTGAATCCAATGGGTGCTTCACATTATGCTCTTATTGCAGGGTTTTGACCAGCTGCGAGTGGAAGGTTTGCTTTGTGATGTGACGCTTGTTCCGGGAGATGGTGACGAAGTGTTTCCTGTTCACAGAGCGATGATGGCTTCTGCAAGTGATTACTTCAAGGCTATGTTCACAGGTGGTGTTTTTGTTCAAGTAGAGCATATTGCTGTCTCCAAATCACCGTCGTTTGGGTGCCTGGACGTGTGTTGTGTTGTGTTGTGTGTGAATTGGCTCAGGCCCACAGAATGTTCTGTTTAGTTGTTCTGCTGTTGCGTATCGGGTTCTTTAATTTGACCTTAAAATTATATTTTATTTTTGTATAAGTTTGTGATATTATTGTCAACCCAGTCAAAATAATGATGGGAACTGGCCTACATGTCTTTTTCAGGAGGAATGAAGGAACAGGATTTAATGTGCATTAAGCTTCATGGTGTGAACAAAATAGGCCTGAAGAAGATCATTGATTTCATTTATACGGCAAAACTTTCCCTTAACATGGACAACCTTCAGGACACTCTGGAAGCTGCCAGTTTTTTGCAGATTTTGCCTGTTTTGGACTTCTGTAAAGTGTTTCTAATCTCTGGGGTAAGACTTACTACTTATTTCACATTTAAAATGATAAAGGCTTCTGTATGTTGTGTGTACTTTTTTTTATGTGTGTCCAAGATTTTTTTTTTAATATATAATAGTTAAGCTTAAAACTTGCCATTTTTTATAATTTAGGTCCACAGAGAACAAGCTTGTTTTATACTTTTCTTGAAAATATTTTTTGAGTGTTACATACAGTCTGAGTTTGATATAAGTGTTACACCACATTAAGATTCTTCTAATTCCAAAGTGTATTGCAGTGATGATAATCATAGTTCCCAGATTCCTTACTGGATTTCTTAGTTCATGCTCTCACTCTCTATATCCTTCCATAAGAAAGATACTTAATCAGTTAAACCTAAAAAAAGTCATAGAAGAGCAAGCTGCTGTTGCTGTGTTAATATACTTTCAAGAAACCTTTTTGTTTTGAGGAATGAAGCCCACAGTTGTAGTGATCATCAGAGACCAGTACATTCTCTTTGTAAACCAGTGAACTTGGTCACAGTCCTTACAATAATATATCCTCTCAAGGGATTACTAATAGGGATGTTACAGAAATGTTGGTTGTATGAGAAAAGTAGCTACAAGGATTTTATGTTGATTGCCATATTTTGCTGGAACTAAAAGTGGCTTTGAATGCCTACTGGGAAATATTTTTTCACTATCACTAAAATGAATGCTTTTGGAAGCAGAGACAGCCCCAAGAGTAGCTCCTCTTCTACCAGTAGTGGATAGTTAAAAGAATAGTACTTACATAGCATGGTATTTTCTATGCAGTTGAAACAAATGAAGAGTGCCCTGCAAAGCAGTATCCTGCAGTTCCGGTTGTTGGTTATTAAGCATAGCTCACATACACATTTGATCAGCTGGGATTGTTTTCCAGAGGTTTTATTTTTTTAACATTCTGTACTTAAATCTCAGGTATCAGAATTTTCAGGGTCTCACTGCATGATTGCACTTGTTCCGGCATTACAGTAAATTTACTGCATGTGTTGTGTGTACTACAACAGTGCAATCTCAGAGTATGGGTGTACTTAGCCATTTTCCATCTTAAACACAGTATATAAGCAATGCCAATATATGATGGTTCAATGCCTCTCCTAGTTCTTGCCCTATTGTCTTGTACTAATAGAACTCTTTGTCCTGCCCACAATAAGCAGCACCTAGTTTGAGGGGTTGGAGAAAAAGAGAGCTGTAAGAACTGTGCTGTCAGAGCAGTTCTGCCCAGAGAGATGCTTTCGCATTATTTTTAATGTTTACTGGAGGCTTTCTGATGTTAATGTTAGTTGCTTATATACCTTACTAGAAATCTCACTTTACCTGTAGCAGGGAAACTGGTGTGTGCTACATGAATTATAATATTATTTGTAATTCAGCTTTCTGATAGTATGTAATGAGAGATGAATGATGAAGTCTGCCTCTCCAGGGTTGAAGTTGCGATAAATGCCAACTTGGAATAAGGTCTTGGTTTTGTTTTAAATCAGTGGCCTCTTTTTGATGGGAGTTGAGCCCCCGGGACACCGTGTTGTACTTTCCCCTTTCTGGATAGGGCAGCTACTTGTTTTTTTCTTTTCTTAGGGAAAGAGCTGCTTTCATCTTAAATTGTGTTACTTGGAAGATATTTTTTTTCATGGTTCAAAATGCTTATTTTCTGAAAGTTCCTTCGCTTACGATGTTGATTTAGTGTGTTGGTTCAAGTAATTAACATCCTGTTTGGTACTACATTCTGAAAGGATCAGGAAGACTGTATTCATCCTCTTAGTTTTACTGATTTTCTTTTGTGAAATACTTACATTAATACCAGTTTCTATGGGGACAATCTTGTTCATTGTATAAGTGCAGAGGAAGTGCAAAACTAGGTTTGTGCCTAGTTACGTTCTCAGCATCCTTGTATAAAAAAATTTTAAGTGGACTTCTAAATTTGTTGAGGCAGGAACAAGAGTTGGTAAGCAAACCAGATGTTGAGGGGTTTTTGTTTTAGTTACCATACTTGATCTTTACAAAGATTATTCCCCAATGTACTAATTTCAGTTCATTTCTGAAGGAGAATTTCTGTAATTTAAATAAAGTTTCTGTGCAAGTCTTGAGCTTATTTGTAGTGAAACTAGCTGAGAGCAGCATCTGATGGCTGATGTTACCATTGCCGGACAAATGCTTCCTTGTCTTTGAATTGTCCAGGGCGTCCATCATTAGATTATAGAAGTTTGCTTTTGTAGAGCATAATGTGACTGTGTCACTTCATAAGAGAGTATTGGAAATGTTTATAAAGAAAAATGTGAGCTTAAGTTAACAACTTAATTTCTGTTTAAAAAAAAGTGAATGGTATATGTTGTAGCTGACTTGTAATTTTTCTTTTATTTGTTCTACATTCACACGCCTCCTGTCAATCTGCACATTGCTCTGATAATCTTTGAAGCTGACCAGACTTCCAGAGCACCACTGGAATATGTCCTAAGAATTTTTCAATCTTACTTTTAGTATTTGTTTTAGATATTTATAGCTATACGGTAGAATAGGGACTACTCCCGGGTTCACATCAAAATGAGGCATAGTGTAATTTAAATTAACAAAAATTTCAGGCAAATGTTTTCAGAGTAGTGAGTGCTAGAGGACACACCATAATGTTTTTGCAAAAGTAGTAGCAGCGTACAAAGTGGAAAAAGATGAGAAACGTATCCAAGTATATTACAGCTCTTGGGAGAAGATCATAGGGTATTGGGGAAGGGGTTGTTACACTTTAATTAAAGAAAATGTTCGAAAACACTGAAGATTAATGTCTTGGCTGTACTTATCGTATGGCTGCATAAGAAAATTTTATGCCTTCTGTAATTCTGTGCTTTATGTTTTTGTAACAAGCAGCAAATTGTTAAATATTGAAGTCTCAGTATGTGGAAGACCTGTCTGGTCACAAGAACTTGGTTAACTGAGGATGGAGCAGGATGATCTCAGTTTTGTGGGACCATGGGATCTGAGGCTGGGGCTGGATCTGCCAACCACCAGAAATTTGCCTTTTCTAACATGGGGATATGATTGATTCTGTTTTCTGAACTGGTCAAGTTCCTGTGCTGTTATTTCTGGCCTTGTGTATACGGGTGTCCACAGAAGAGTGGAGACTGTCATGGGAATGTAAGCTCTTTTAAACTTGGACCCTTTCAGACACCACGTTAAGTGCCTTCATGTCTAACAGTCATTGAAACAAACAAACAAAAAAACCCACATGCCTGACTGTTTTGTGGTACTAGGCTTGAGGACTTGACTTTCTGTTCATGTTATCTCTCCTCATTTGTTCTCCAAGTTCCTCACACTTGCAGTCATTTTGCGCTGCGTCCAGTTTTGTAGTATTATATAGTCAAGATTTTATCAGAGCTTGGGAAGTGATTTCTTCAAAATTTCAAAGAATTAAGTCAACTGATTTCTCAAGAAAGTACTTTGGCTTTTGCGTTTGGTTTTTCAGGCTGTAATAATACTGTGCTGTGCTTCACCTTTTTTTGAAAAGCTCTTTACTATTTTCTGCAGCTTTTACTTCTGCTTTGTAATGAGCAATTATAGTGAGTAATGTGAATGAGCAGCTCTGCTCAGTAGTCAAAGCCCAAGTAAAATAGGGTTTATTTAAAATTCTCAACTTCTTGTGAAGTTATTTACTTGTTTGACTGGTTATGGCTTTTAGCTCTTTCTGTGTGAGTATCTTTGCTAGTTACTGGATTCACTGTACATCCAGTCTTATATTTTTGTCTGATAATTGTATTCTTCCCATTCACTTCAGTGGGATTTCCAGCTGTATCGGTCCCTTCTGTGTGATAAGCTCCTGGCTGACTGACTTCCAGAGAGAACCATTTCCTTGCCTCTCATAAGTACCACAGCATCAGTCAAACTGTGTTTTTTGAAAATCAATAAGTAATTTAAATACTTGTTTATATAGCATTATTGTACCAATTACTGTCCAATTTTGAATTTTGCCAAGGAACGCAATCTTTAAGAAAATATTTAATATGGTACCCTGATTTGTGGTGAGTGGTGGAATTTGTTAGTGAGCCAAAGTGCACAATTTCATAAGCGTAATGGGGAGTACTGGCAAACGTAGTTTGAAAAAACCCACAGCCTTGAAATGGAGTATAATTCCAGTGGATTAGTTAAGGCAATATAAGGTAAATCTTCTGAGAATTAAGGCTTGACTGGAAACTGATGATGTCACGTTCATGAGCCATTAACAGTGTGTAATATGTCAATAAATATCAACAAATATGTTAATAGATCTCTCAAATATAAGCGTTCCAGTAATATATTCAATTGCATAGATTTGTGGTGTAACACGATAATAATCCATCAGCTAGATGCACGCTGAGCACTTTAACTGGCGTGCGTTCTGCCATAGGTCTAAATACTTTGCAACCTGAACACCATGTATCAACGGTACAATATCTGTGCCTTTTTCTTTGATCTTTTAACTTTAAGCGTGCCTTTTCCTGTATGCTATATCTGTATTTGCTTACCATGATACAAAGTGGTCCATCTCTATAGTTTGATGCCAGTAAATGTATTCCAAAGTAGTTATTTTAAAATACAATAACTGTATAGCAGAAGTTAAGATTCGTGGTTTACTGTAAGTCAGCTGTTTTTTAAGGTGTGATTTTTCCGTTGCTTTATTATACAACTTGAAAGAAATTTTAGAAGTAAGAATGTCCTGTTTATCTTACTTAATTTAAGGTACGTTGTTACTTCCAATATTCAATTAACTTATGGAAATTAAAAATCCTAAAAGGAAATGTACAGAGATTAGTTTGATACTGACTCTCAAAAACAGAGAAAGTATTTCTTAAGCATGAGAGAATGTTTTAGGTGGCGTTGCTTGCTGATGTGATTTTATTTTAGTATAAAAAATATGGTCTGTCTTGTAATAAAAAATAATTTATGTGTATATATTGCACCAATATTTTTATAATAGAACTCCTAAGTGTCTGCTGCACATTCATCTTGTAGATTGGACCTGATTAGAGAATTAGTTTTCTTGGAGATGATGAGAGAGATTTGGAACTTTTGACTTTATGGAGGCATTTCAGGATGTGTGAATGAAGACTTTGTGTGACTGCAAAGCTTAGCTCTAGGGCAAGTTAGATCAGTTTCTAGGGAATTAAAAAAAAATCTCCTGTTCCCATACTCATTAGACTTTTGAATTGTCTAGTATTAAAGGGCAATGATCAGAATGAGTTATACAGTATTAAAATGTTGTAATCTCTGTCATGACCAAAAGGTCATTTGAAGGTTTTTGAATTCTTAGGCTGCAATCAGGTCATAGTCCTCAATCTCTTTAATCTTTTTAAAAATGAACATGAGATCCAGAAGCTTAAATTCTTTTGGCATTACAAATATAATGAGACTCACGAAGCTGTGGAAATTGTTGACTGACATGCACAGAGACTAGTTAGTAAGCACATGTGTAAATGAAGCTTGGATTAGAATAAGGTTTGAATGCAAAAAAGCTGCAGTTCTCAGGAAGAAGTGTTTGAAAATTGACTTGCCTTGCACATGTATCATAGGGCTTGCTGAAATGAATTGGCCAGGTTCACTGGAAGGCCCCTTTAACTTGAGGTCCCATCCCTGACATATTTCTTCCTCTCTATATCTTGGATCCCAAGTGACCTCAGAAATTTAGAGCCAAAGGTGTAAGAAAGGTAGATGCTGCAGTAGCGTAGAAGAAGTGGGTTACCAAGAGATGGTCACTCACGTATTGAATTAAGCAGTGCATGAAATGTTTGATAATAAATGCTTATTTCCAGGGGAAGTCCTCCTAGGTTCATTTTTAAAAAAAATATTTATATATGTGTGTGTACATGTGTATATCTATTTCTATCTATCTGCCCATAAATAAATAAAATAATAAAATCATTGCCTTTGCCTTAGTTTTGATAGGTATTTAATTTGGAACATATTCCCTAAGAGTGCCCCCTTGATTTATTAAAGCTTCAGTTTTGTTCGTTTCTAAGGAGTGTATTCATGGGATTAACTACTGGAAATAAATTATCTGAAATATGTGGAATTGGAGAGGTATCTGTGCCATTCTCTTTGGCTGCGTTATGACAATACAATTTTAATAATGTTAGAAAATGTCTGATGATGAGACCTACTTTTGCATTATTCTCTGTAACCTTGGGCTAATCACGTCTGCCTTGACTGTATTTTTCACACGTCTTTTTTACAAAGGTGTTTGCAGAGCTTTTCAAAGATGAAGTGCTGTATAATTGCTATGTATCATCATCGTATAATGTATTTGACATAATTAATATATGCCATCTGCTTGTTACTTGTATCATTTCTTTCTTCAAAATAAGGAATACATTGGGTCTCCCCTTGGAGTTATGAATATATACATCGTATTGAATATTTATTTGCTCATGTGTAAATCACCTTTAGCATTGCGGAATTGCTGATTCTATAGTATTCATTAAATTCTACATTATTATTTAGACACCAAATTAAGAAAGTGTTTTGATTCCTCTTTCTGTTTACTTAATAGGTTTCATTGGAAAACTGTGTTGAGGTTGGGCGAATTGCCAACACATACAATCTCACGGAAGTGGATAAGTATGTTAATAATTTCATCCTGAAGAACTTTCCTGCATTATTAAGTACTGGTGAATTTGTGAAACTCCCCTTTGAACGTCTTGCCTTCGTGCTTTCAAGTAATAGCCTTAAGCACTGCACTGAACTTGAACTCTTCAAGGCGGCTTGTCGCTGGCTGCGGTATGAGGAGCCTCGGATGGAGTACGCTGCGAAGCTAATGAAGAACATCAGGTTTCCACTGATGACGCCCCAGGATCTTATTAACTATGTTCAAACAGTGGACTTCATGAGAACTGACAATACTTGTGTCAACTTGCTTTTGGAAGCCAGCAATTACCAAATGATGCCATACATGCAACCGGTGATGCAGTCGGAGAGGACTGCCATCCGATCAGACAGCACGCACTTGGTGACACTGGGGGGAGTGCTGAGGCAGCAGCTGGTGGTCAGCAAGGAGTTACGGATGTATGACGAGAAGGCCCACGAATGGAAATCCTTAGCTCCCATGGATGCACCAAGGTACCAGCACGGCATCGCTGTCATCGGAAACTTTCTTTACGTAGTTGGGGGCCAGAGCAATTACGACACGAAAGGAAAGACGGCGGTTGACACCGTCTTCAGGTTTGATCCTCGCTACAACAAGTGGATGCAAGTCGCGTCTTTAAATGAGAAGCGCACCTTCTTCCACCTAAGTGCCCTCAAAGGACATTTGTATGCAGTTGGCGGTCGGAATGCAGCGGGTGAGCTAGGTGAGTGCTCCTCCTGAAGCGTGGCTCCTTGCCTCGCTTTTCAGGCCTCGAAATACTCTGCTGCCCTGTGAGTGGGTGGAGAGGAAGCAGGCTGAAGTCGTTGGTGCACACACCTTCTTTCTGGAAAAGCTGCAAATGTGTAGAGACATTTGTCTGGATAGTGTTAGCAGTTATTAAAGGGCTTCCACAAAAAAGTTTGCCAAGTACGTGTATCTTGTGTATTGATGCGTAATATCCAGTATCTTCACCTTTACCATCAAGCATGAAGTGTGTGTGTGTCTACCCATGTGTGCATCGATATTAACAAACTATATCACAAAAAAACACCCCAAAGCATGAAGCTGAGTAACCTGACCCACTCTTTTCAGTCTTAAGTGTTACGGGACTTTCTAGCTGAAATTCACTCTTGGATGAAGGTTGCATTTTAAAAGGTGCAAGTTTTCTGGAGTAGTCATTTTGAAATGCTAGTAATTTTTCGTTTTCTTTTTTTTTAAAAACACACCTAATGATGGAATTTTACTCACAGATCTCACATCCAGATGTCCTGATATTCTGGATCTTTTAATTACTAAAAATGCTATTTTTTTTCCTGTGATCTCGTGACTGCACAGTTTATTTATATGAATAACTCTGCTGCTGCCTCCTATTTTCCGCCTTTACACATTATGATTCATTAAAAGAAAAAGTCAACCTCAGGTAAATAAGATGGTTAAAACAAAGAACTTCTGATTTAACAAAAGTCTGTAGAGGATGGCCTGTATTAATCCACTGCATTTTTCAAAGCCATAGAGGTTAGCATTTGCAGTCAAGTCTGGGAGTGTACACTCAATTGTAAACTTGACTTTGCTTTAAAATTGCAATGCTGCAGTGATTGTGCTTGGAATTTTAACCTAATATTATATCTACTCCAGATATAACATTTCATTATTTTGTTTGCTGCTTTCAACCCGTACTTAACTGTGTCTTGTCAAGTCTTTGTGGAAATAGCTCTTGCTGCTAGGATTTGCTTTTTAGAAATGCACTGATGGCTTTAAGTGCAGTGAGAAACATGTTTAGTTCAAGCAATACAAAACGTAATCTGTGCTAGAGCATCTGTGACTTTTTTTTTAATTAATGCATCTCAGTCATCACATTTACACTTTATTTCATGATCATATTGCAGACTTTGTTAGGAAGCATATAGTACATTGGTTCAACAGCACAAAACTGGGCTGGCTTTTTCTAGAAGTTTAAAATACATTATAATATTTGATTAAATGACAAATTTATAATTGTCACCTGTTTCCATACAGCGTGGGAAACTGTTTTGCAAAAACTTGTTTTCCCTAGACAGCCATTTTCTGAAGCAGATGCAGAGGTTTTCAGAATTTCTCTTGGATGGTGCTTTATCTACCTGAAAATACATTCTAAAAGGAAGCTTAATACCCCACAAGAGCCCAAATGTACAAACTAAGGTGCATTGATCCTTATCTTGAGTGTCGGAAAACCTGACCTTCATTGAGCTATTATCTAATAAATTAATAGCAGATAATCAGATTGCTGTCCTTGTGTACTGTACCATCTAAACAGAGTAGGTTATAAGAATATAAGAATATTAGTGAAAAAGTTGCAAGTCTACCAAAATCAATATGAAATAATACTGTTCCTAAGCCAGTGCAGCCTGTGTACACAGCAGGCTTTAAGCACACTGGGTTTTCTAAATTAGATCAAGCAGTATCATTCTGCTGACCTCAACTCTTCTGCAGCTTTAATTAAAATATAAAATCTATCACCTGTCTAAAATTCTTCTGTGAAGGTATCATTAAAATGCTGCAGTGCTTTCTACACAGACCTGAAAAATGTCATTGGAGCATCCTGCGGGAAGAGTACTCTATAAATGCTAAATATTGTACCTGTCTGATGCTTTGATTTGGGGCTTCAGTTTCTTTTCTTGTTAATTGTGAGGCAAGTCACCTTTCATTTTCATGTTTCTTTCATAAACCGGGACAGTTGAAAGATGAAATCCAGCTTAAACTTCACATTCTCTTCAGATGAGAAAAACTTTCAAGCTTTTCATAGAAGAGAAGGTTAAATGTGTGTTGGACAGCTGTTAAAGAAATTGCCCTTGGGTTCAAACTAATTTAAATCTGTTGTTAGAGAGGAAAAATTCCCAAAACCTGAATTTAGCTTTATGGAAGATCAGCTTTTATGGGAAAGGGTAAAGGATTAAAGTTACTAAAATTAACTTCTTTATAAAAATTATACTTTTTTGATTTTATCTTTTTAATCAAGCCTTCTCAAGTCATTTTCATGATGATTAGTCTTCTGAGAACTTGGTAAATGCCACTTTCAACCTCAGTACCGGGTGCTGTAGGGTAATGGCTATGGTTTTGACAGAACATGCTGAGAAAAGTTTGGTTTATTGGTAAGGATGAGTGAATTTGTTTGTGGTACATGTATCGGAATGTGTTAAATATGTCTTTGAAATGTACTGAATTATAAAATTAAGATTTCTCAACGCTGTGACAACTTAGGGCTGTGCAGAAGCACGCGTCACTCCTAGGTTTCCTACACATCTTCCAAATACCTCCAGAGATGATGTCTCCAAAGCTTAACAACCCTTTCACTGAAGAAATTTTTCCTAATGTCCTGTCTAAACATCCCCTGGTGCAATTTGAGGCCATTTCCTCTTGGCCTGTCACTTGTTACTTGGAAAGAGT
>NW_009701100.1:75466-77162 GCF_000703405.1 Apaloderma vittatum
ACCCCCACCTCGTTGCAGCCTCCTTTCCAGATACTGGTAGAGAGCGAGAAGGTCTCCCCTCAGCCGCCTCTTCTCCAGGCGGAACAACTCCATTTCCCTCAGCCGCTGCTCATCAGATTCGTTCTCCAGACCCTTTTCTGGCCGCACTCCAGCACCTCAATGGGTTTCTTGTTGTGAGAGGCCCAAAACTGAACACGGGATTCGAGGTGTGGCCTCAGCAGTGCCGAGAACAGGAGGCCGATCTCTGCCCTGGTCGTGCTGGCCACACTGATTCAGGTACAGGCCAGGATGCTGTTGGCCTTGGCAAACGGGGGCACACTGCTGGCTTATACCCTTTGTCATCGTGGTGTGCAATAAGGAGAAGACTTATAGTCCAGGGCAGGACAGTTGGTGAGTTCTTCTGACCCCCTGCCCAACAAGTGGAAAGGCATTTATTTTCAGGGTGCCCTCTATGATGTGTAACCCTCAATTCAAACAACTTCTCATTTATGTAGAAAATTCTCCTGTCTATATAATATATATATAATAAATGTTGCTTGGGAAGAAAAATATGCGTCATTACCGATTTGGGCTGTTGACTGGCTGTGTAGTGCTGTGAATATCAAACCAAAGTGTGAGCTGAGGGTCCTCTTGCACAGGAGCTTATTTTGAAGCGGCTCCTTGCTGTGCCAGGGATAAAATTACTCAGGGCTCTATTTAATTTAACTAAGTCAGCTTTGAGTTCTACAGAAGGAAGCCATATCACAGAAATAATAAAATGAAGATCCTGGGGTTTAGGACATCACCTTTGCTAAGTATGGCTTTAACAAACCTCAAGACGTTAGAAGCTACTGAGAGGAAAGTGTTCAAATATCTGTGTACTCCTCAAATAGCATCACAGATGGCACTGTAAAATCAGTGCAGACTGAGCGTCCCTTGCGACTGCCAGAGCTCAGTGTCTTTTTGAGATTGCTTAATGCTATTAAAATGAGGCCTGTCTTCCCTGGATTATGGTAATGAACAGATCAGAAGTTCCACTGTTAAGCATAAATAAAGCCCGATTTGAATCACTCATGAATGTGTCAGTCTCATGCTGTATAGGATATATATATTTAGGTTCACTAAAGTAGCACTTCTTGTGAGTGCTCTGTGAACCATGCTCTGTCTGGAGGTGATGTGTAGAACATCCTGATCCCACTCTTAACAGGCGGCTTTAATAGCTGGAATTTTGTATATTTTTTTTTTCCTATTCAGTGCAGAAGGAGATCCTGTTAAGAGAGAGAAGTGCAAGAAAATAGGGAAACAACTATGTGGAGCAACCAAATAGAACAGTAGGGTTTTTTCAGCTGGGAAATAATTATCTTTGCTTTAGAGCACAATAGATTTGAGATTTGAATTGGAATGATTTTTCTGAAATGCTGTCAAAACAGTACTCCAGTTCTGCTGGTGATGTTCAAGGCAATTCTGAAACCACATCAGAAACTGGGGGATCTTGGGCTTAACAGCATCTGTCCTGAGAGAACTGATGTCCTTACGACGTAGTGCTAGTAATGGGAGAACATATACCAGTCTCTGCATGTTTTATCTTCTCTTACTGAAGAGATGTTTTGGCTGTTGTTGCTCCCTTAAATGCAATCCTTAGTGCAGAGCAAGACAAACATTTGTCCAGCGTTGAACTTGGCGTTAATGTTATTGCTGCTGGCTTTGTGATTGCTTT